>NW_026855976.1:0-59073 GCF_026571515.1 Ruditapes philippinarum | reverse complement strand
AGGACAGTCAAGGTTGCACAATTGTCCATATTTATGAGGCTTACAAAGACTGCAATTGTTTCCAAACATAATTCTCGTTGCAAACACAATTACCTGTGTCTAGTTCACATACGTTGTCTTTACATCCCGAAGAACACCTTTGACCACATGTTCTTCCAAAAAATCCTTGTTTACATTTTGTACATTCATTCATTATCAAACAAGAAGCGCAATTATTTATGCACGGGACACACGAATTACTGGATTCAAAATAACCCTCTGGACATTGTTGGCAAGACGTGCCGTTAAATTTAAATCCATCATTACATGAAATGCAATTATGTTCGGATGTACACGTTTTACATGACGACGTACATTTTGTGCATCCATCAACATTTTTAAAATATGCAGTACTGCATTTTGAACATGTTTTTAATGATGAACATTGTGTACAACCGGTGGAGCATTGATGACATGAAAATGAGTTTTCATAATATCCAACGTCACATTTTTCACATTTGTTTACTGAGGAACAAGACTGACAATTTTCTGGGCATCTCTTACATGTCCCGCTCTGTATCATGTAGTATCCCATTTCACAATCATAACAATACCCGTACGATTTACATTTGCAACCTTTTGGACAGAACGATAGCCCTGAAACCATAAGATAAGTTATATAAATTTTTAAGTACTTTTACAAATACATCAATAATTGTTAATTATTTTGAAATGTTGTATCAAATGTTATGAAGGTGGAAAAATGATTTACATTTAAGAATATTCGGACACATTGATTGTTTCTACTCTATAAAACATAGTTAAAATAGAAAGATTAGTATTTTATGAATAGTATTGATATGAGCCGATGAAAATAGATTTAAAAGTAATTTTGACATTGATGTTATTTGTACTTAAACACACGTAGTGGATGTCAACTGTTTTTTTTCGAATATGAAATAAATATTCCGTAAAATGCACCTCCTTATAACTAATATGTTGCAACATTTGATTGAGTAGTTTTTTAATTGACAGAAAACGGTAATTGTTGCTTTAATGACATAAGATGGTTCTTACCAAAATTTCCTGAAATCAGCAGTAAAGAAGTACATATTAGTAGCAACATCTGAAGAAAATAAACGTTACATAAATGTGAATACTACAAACAAAAAGACTAATTCCAGCACAGCAAAGCTAGAAAGGAGCGGATATAACAAAGTCAATAGAAATATTAACCATATCGCTTGTGTTATTGTTGAAATTAAATGTTAACATGATAAAGATGTTGTAGAGTTTGAACTTGATATTTGAATCAATATTCACTCATTCTCTTTTCTCTATCATGCGATTATCTTACAAGTACACCTAAACTCTCGAAAGGCTCATGGTATTTTAACGGCTAAATATGCAATTCGCATAGTTGACGACGTGTTGTGTCTTTAAAATATTAAAATAGTTAAGATGTTTTATTACAAAACAAGTTTCATGTAAGTGAAATAACTTACCTACTCTATTATCATTTATGAGTTTATTTTTTTTTATAAAGAAACACCTTTTTTAATGAGTAAATTAGCATGAAATAGTGTTTTTCTGCCCCATTGATCTTAAATCACCTACCACGCAAGGTTATTCCATGAAAGGAAGGTATGCTGAGTTAAACAAGAAATCAGCGTCTGTCTGAATTAATGTAGACTTTCCATAATTAGTAAAAATTAACACAAAGTTAAACACTTTAGATCGTAAGTGAGCATAGTCCAAAATGTTTTCAAAATGGCTCAAAATCCAGCAACAATATATTATAACAATATACTCCAAAATACCTTTCTATTTTCAAATGCTCATCCCATTGATCAAATCAGCTTCTTTGTGTCAAGTAATATCTGTATGACTTTATCTGTTAAATACATTATTCAATGTACTTGCTTGCCTTCAAGAGTGAGTAAAAGGAAGAAAAATATATCAGAACAATTATAGACAATATATACCGGTAAATAATGATGATAATGTAAATATAATTTTCATTTGAGACGTATATAATTGAGAGAAATAAAGAATCCCTTAAGAATTCACAAAACGACAAAATTGAAAATGTTTGATAGAGCCTGCTGTTCATGGACGGTAATCGAAAGTGCAAGTTACCTTCCACGCCCCTAGCACCGGCGTAAGTAGAATTCAACATTTAATGATGGTCATGAATGATTAAATTTTGAATTTAGAATCATCCGCAGATGTGTACATACGGCGGTTATAATGGTACCTTCAATATGGCACCTTCGTGTCGTTCCATGAAAAGCGGCGTATGGTCCCAAAGTAAAAGAATGCGTGTGCCATAAACTAGAATATAGCACATAGCTGTCACTCATCGAGGAACCTTACATTTATAAATTGGAGCCATATTTAACGTAAGCAATGAATGTTTTATCTGGAACAGACAAAATGATCTTATTATATTACAGGCAAACGCTCATAGTGAAAATGAGGGTTACAGTTAGAAAGATTGAGTGCTAAAGATATTAGATGTCTTTTAATCCACAAACAAAGAACATTTGATTTGATATGAGAGCAATTTAAGGACTAATTCTGGCGATAAATAACATTCTATATGTGAGAGCTCAATATACAGTTTGCTGATGTTTGCTGATAGCATTTAAAAATAAATATTTTTCTTTACGTTACATATATATGAAAAAATATATAAATATTTTACAAATATGGAATTTTTAGCTGGTGATAATGATGTGATATGTACTAAAAATAATATTATTTTTTCAGTACATACTACATCATATGCATCAGCTAAAAGTACATATCTGTTTTATTACATAATCTATAAATCGCTTTTATAATGGATATCAAATCTGCCATTGAATACGACGGAAATCGAGATTTTCAAACTTGTCTACTTTTTCTATTACTTGGCTCCGATATTTTGAAACCGCAGTGGCTCGCTACATTGGAAATATTCTTAAAATGTACAGAAGGTAACTAAAAAGACTTGCCAAACCTTATTTTCAGAAAAATAACATCAATATTTGCGTGACGGTACGTCAAAGCACGCGTATTTTTGTGGGCTTTTCAGAAAATGTATTTTTATCATGTTTATAGGAAACAAAACGGTGAATAAACAATTTCATTTTCAGAAGAAAAAAACACAATGTTTATACTTTGATATTCATTACTTATTTCTTACGAAAAAATACATCTCAACCAATCAGAGAAATTCATTTTAAAGCTTTGTTTAGATCATATAATAACTATGCTTATTAAATAAAATACAAATGTAATATCTTCATAGAACAGTAAGTATGCAATTGTCTACAAATAATGACATGTTTCTATTGTAATTAATCACAGATGTATAAAACACTTCTCTTAGTTGTGTTCCTAAACTGAACAAATAGGAAAAATGTTATAAAGGTATGTGTCGCTCTGTTTCCTGTCAACTTTGTATCATTATTCTTTGAAAAATATACTGTTTGATTATTAATTATGGTTAAAACACAACTATCAGGTCTGAAAACATGTGTCAATTTTAACGAATCAGTGGTCGTGTCTTCCCACGATGCATTTTTTAAATACATGTATTTTGTGTTATCCTTGTTTGTTTGTGTACGCAATATATTTGGAAACATTTTAAAAACGAAATTAGTATTTATTAACGCTCATCTTTCAGCCGTATTATTTCTTTAATTACCTTTTCTTGTTATCATACTTTAATCGCCTTTTCTTGAACGAGTCTTAGTTTAAGCACTATTTATTTATATCCTATATACATTTACATAAAAAGGTATATAGAATAAATTTAACAGATTGAGTAGGAAGCTTGAAAAGCTTTTTTGAAACACTCTCTCTGTAATCAGTTTTCAACAAATTTTAAATAAATGATAACAAAACATTAAATGTGTAAACTCAACTACACATATGATATCATGATATCAACTTGTGTTTGCTTTCTTACGTATACATACTATCTTCATAATAAGTAATAATGAACTAAACTTAAGGTCCATTACTGCAAGCGTAAAAATTTTTAAAGGGGAATGTTGCTTAGTTTAGTGTTTGATCTATTTAACCAGAAAGTTTAATGATTTAAACATGCGCATTAGTTAAGAAGTAATAAGAGCAAATGAGAAGAGATAGGAAACAAGAGAAAAAAGAAAGTCACTTTACTATTATGGAGTTGGGAGGACCTTTTTTTTAAACGGATATTGTTACATATCAAATATTTTTTGTGTACATATGAATGCATATGTGAGACAATTGTTTCATTTTGAGCATCTGTAAGTAAATTATCATCGAAGGGAAAGGTATTCAATGTAACATATGTGATTTGACTTAAATTGTTTGTAATGACAGTACGGTCATCTTGATACACGGGACAGTGGAGGAAAAAGCGTTCTGTATTTTTTATTATATCACATATACAAAAAGGGCTTTCTGTCATATTTTGTGAAAACAGATGTTCTTTCATAAAGCTGCAAAGTATTCTTAAACGTGTATGTAATATATGTAATTTTACCTAACTAGTAGTGAACTGGGACGTTTTTGACATCTTCATTTAGTCTTTTTTTGAAAATTTCAAGAGATTGTGAATTTCTTTGTTCGACTCGTAGATCGTTCCAGTCTTTCAGCGAAGCTAATAAAACTGATTTTGAATAGAGTGGTGTTTGATAGAAAATATTTCTAGTGTTACTTACATTTCGTAAGTTGTATACTGTAGTTTGTCCTACTGTGTTTGGAACCATGACGAGAGATATTGTTTAGGTTAATAGGTGATTGAACATTTTATATAGCAGAATTCTGTTTGTGTTTCTGGCGTCTTAATTTAATATAAGGATTGTAAAATTGTCTTCATAAAGATTTGAAAACAAAACAAGTTTTGTTGTACCAGTTGTTATTCTGCAGGCTTCCAGTTGGATTTTTTCTAGGTTGAATTCATCTTGTTGAGTTATTTTATCCCACACTATTCAAGAAGAGGCCGGTTAAAGAAAGACACACAGTTTCGAATGAACTGCGATCAGTAATGAATTTTAATGACCTCATGAAATTAAGTCGTTGCCATGTTTTTTTGTAATATATTCTGTATATGGGTATGCCAGGTTCCTACAGCTGAAAAAGTTACTTCAAGATGTTTGTGGGTGGTCACATCATTTATTTGTATTCCGTTCATACAAAGAGGAGGGTGAACAGGTTTATTAACCTTACAGAAAAATGACAGTTTTATTTGGATTGAAACTAACAAGCCATCTATTTGCCCATTCAGTTATTTCTTCGAGATCTGAGTTAAGGTAGTACAGCCCTAATGGGCACTATCAGGAACTGTAAAAGGGTTGCATCAGCGGTTGTTAGATTGTCAACGATAATATAATACTTGTATAATCTGCAAAGAGTCTTATATATTAATTTACGTCATGGGAAATATCGTTTATATAGACGAGGAATAGGAGTAGGCATAAGATAGACCATTGTGGGCTGTGACACTCTAGCTGTAATAGAAGCCATTTGTAATGAGCCGCCTGAAAGAACTATTTTTCGTTTTCTTTTAGAAAGATAATCGCAAAACCAATTTAATAACACACCATTCAATTCGTTGCCATGTCGTTTGTGATATATTCTGTATAGGGGTATACCAGGTTCCTTCAGATGAAAAAGTTACTCCAAGATGTTTACTACTCCAGTAGACTGAAGCTTAGAAATGAGACCTTTGTACCAAACACGATCAAAAGCTTTGGATATATCACAGAAAACAGCTCTTACTTCTTTGCCATCATCATGGGTTTTACAAAATGTGTTATATATAGAAACAAGAAGGTTATGGAGTCATTTTGAATAAAACCAGAATGCAATGAAGTTATTATGTTATTTGAGACAAAGAAATTGAATATATTGTTTACGTATTTTTTTCTAAAGTTTTACTAAATGTGCTAAGGAGTGATGTTGGCCTTTAATTAGAAACAATTGTTGAGTGTCCTTTCTTGTAATATAGGCTAATTATTTTCATCGAATGAACGATTCTTGGGTGACAAGCCCGGTATAATTTGTATATACCATTTACAAGTCACTCAGTGTATCATCAAAATGAGAGCGATTTGATTTGTAGACTTAAGATCAGCATTGGCTGATATCTGTCTCTATTCATTTCCTGATTAATAATTTCGCTTTTTGTAATGTCTTTGTTATATTAATAGTGGTTATTTGTCCTTTTTAGATAAGGAAATAAATGTAGCAATTTTCGGTTCGTCTTATACTGTGTACGTCATATCCTGTTCCTTTTTTATTGCTCATATGTGAAAATTGAATTGTCTAGTAAACTTATACTTATTTGCTTATTAAACTTGAAATTATCTATAAACCTAAATGGTACACTATTAAATAAAGAAGGGCATTTAGCTCCTGAACTCCTTGATTGAATTTACAAATTCTAAATGTGAAATTATGTAATAACTTAATTATAGGATATTGACTATAATTGGATAATATAAATATCAAAGTAAGAATCAAGTTATCTTTTATGAAAATAATATTGTTTGATTTTTTAAATATACAAATGACAAAACAAAAACAAAAGAAACAAGAAAATACTCGCGCACATCTGTTTTCTTAATAAATGAATTGGTCTACAATCTACATTATGCCCATCCAAAAGAAATATAATGAGTGAAAGGTACAAGTCAAACTGAATTTTAAGTTTGATATAATTCCTTTCAATTCTATAATTTAATTTGCATGGACGATACATAACTCAAATGGCCTAAAGAAATTTCTACAAATATCCATGTGAATCAAATTTTAAATAGACTGGGGCATTTTTTTTTAATTTTAGGCAGCTTTATATTTTACCCTAATCATTTTCTAATATCAACTGTTTGTCAATCACCATTTGTATAATAATCTTTTGTAATATTTTGTCAGTTCAGCTCAACTTAACAATGAAAAAATGACCATTATGTCACTTTAAGATAAAATTCTATGTTTTTATAATAACGATTTATAAACTATTCATAAAGGTAATTTCAGCATTCAATGGTATTTAAAATAACTTACAAGCATATAATAAGCAAATTCTAGAACCTTCTTAACTATTTGAATATTTTATAGACACAGCAGGGTTTGTTGTAAAGTATGTAAATTGCAAATTTAGCAGGTAGAAAACAAAGTATTCTAATCCAGTCAGAGACTTTGAATATATCATTAAAAACTTCCTAGAGTTAGGTAGATCTAAACAGATTACCGCTTGTGCAGATAAAAAGTTCTCAAATTCAAAAACGTTTACATCAAAGATGTATTTCATGTTTTACTACGATCAGTAATATGTTGACCTTGAGTGTAAACAATGACACATACATAATGCTGCATATTTTTTATCGACTTTGTTATCCCACTTATTTTAAGCTTTGCTTCTTAAAATAGTTGGAATTGGTTAAACTGATTTTGTAGTATTTATATATATTTAACGCTTTACAGATGTTGTAATTTGTTTGTACTGCTTTACTGCTGAATTCAGTAATATTTCGTTAGACAGATTTTATACGATTTTAGCAATATCTACCGTTTTCCATTCTAGTTAATTTTATGCTTTCCAGTGGATTACTGATTTATCCGTGAAAAATATATTTGATAATTTCACAGTGAAAATTATCAAAATATAATTCCACACTTTTCAATGATGAGACTTTTGTCTAAGATTTTCCCTATGTGGTACCTCAATTTTATACGTGTTGACAATTCTGACATTGTAAAAGCAAAGCTGAAATTGATAAATAACTGAAATTACAAAAGTATTAAAAAGAAGAAAACTTACTTCAATTAATTGAACTTACCAATCACCAAATATCGTCTCTATTTTTTTTTCATTTTTACAGTCTGAAAAATACATTTCCTTCTACATGCAAAACTGCTCTTGATGACATTTGGGCATGTTTAAGTATTCTTCGAGCAATAACTGCCTAATAACTTGAAATGCAATGACTGCCATCAGCGCGAAGAATAAGTAAACAACCCAGCGTTCGTAAGTCAGCCTTTCAAAATGTCCATGTTTTCAAATTTCCTAGCCGCTTTTTTAATGTTTTTACACATCTGTCAACACTTATTTATTGTCTGTAACAATCCATAAATAAGTTTTCTTTCTTCTAAAAAGATGTATGAAAAATCCAAATGATATTCCTCTGAATGAAACACAATTATTTTCCTCCCGTGAAATACACAACTTTCAAAAACGGCGGCCGCTTACATTTCACAGAGCAAGGTCTTATATAAATTGGCCGTAAGTAACAGAAATAAGGATGGATGGTGTGACTTTTTCTTCCACTAGAATTGTTTGTTTTATTTTTAAAACAAGTAATCATTCATATTATTTGAATAAAACGAATAACATCGTCGCCATTTAACCAGTGGGGAATTCAAAACAGATTTTAATATTAAAGTTAATATTAAACTCATTTCATTTAAACTTGTTTTTAAGCATGCAATAAAAAGAAAATTTGTTTTCTTGTTGTGTTAGATGTAATTTTATTTCATGTCGTGAACTTGAAAAACAGTATTCTAACTCTTGCTACGCCACTCGTAATAATACTGTTTTTAAAGCTCACTTGGTGAAATAAAATTCATCTTACACACAAACAAATATCTTCTATATATTTTTATTTCTAAAAAAAAACAATTAACGGTCACTTTGTATGTTCTTATTCGAATAACAACAGTGTCAAGATCAACACTGCTCGGTTCATTCAAGGTCTATTATTTTATCAATCCGTATCAAAAAGGTTCCACCTATCTTACTGTTTTAACTCTGCTTAAATGATTCCATTTTATTCTATTGTACAAACAGACTGTCAATGTGTCTGAAAAGTTGGATGTGTACATCATTTACCATTTTCAATGATTGTGTAATCAACTGCTAAGTTAAAATTGATGCATTTCTTAAAAGTGCTTGAATATTTGATATTATTTAACATTTGTTTGCAGTACACGTGTTCTGTTCAAAAGGTTGCAAGTGTAAAGCATATGGATATTGTTATGACTGTGAAATTGGATACTATATGGTGCAGGGTAGGACATGTAAGAGTTGCCCTGAAAATTGTCAGTTATGTTTTGTTTGTTCTTTTGTTGGATTATAAGTCAAACCTCTACGGTAATGGTCTTGCTTGATTGTCCGGCTTTACAAGTTAAACGAGACATTACATGCCCATTAATGTATTTTTCTGTTAAGATTGCGTAACTGAGTAGAAACACTGCCATTTCATAAGCTAGCCGGGTGCTTTTTCACATGCAAAAATACACAGTCCCTGGCGGGATACGAACCAACAGCAGTTAAGGAGAAGTGTACATAAACGCGCTGAATCAAACCGAACCTGCTGTCGTTTTGGACGTTTTTATTTAATTCTTATACTCTTCGTATCACGTATTTAACAATTGACTTAATTAATAATTTAATAGTCTCAATGAATAGACATGAACAGGCTCAATCAAACCGAGCCTGCAACATTTTCAATTTTGCCGTTTTTGACCTTCTTTAGGGATTCTTATTTTCTGTATTTTGGCGTAAATATTAATAATCTTCATATTTAATCCAGTCATCTGATGGACAAAATCAAGATATGTTTTATCCTATCTGACATTTACTTGAACAATGTATGAACCTTTATATTTTTGACATAATGTACCCTTTAACTAGAATGTTTTAGTGTAAATATTATATTTGAATTTGTCTTTAAGGTTGTATGAAATAGTAGTGGGATCTGCATTTTATCTGCATTTTTTTAATTTCGAAATTTCAGTCTCAAAAATAAACAAAACCGTCGTGGAGTAGAGGGTTTAGGGGTATCAGTTACATATACAGGAGTCAGAAATTTCGAAGAAATACTGTCTTGTTAAGGTATAGTAAACATTTGTTGTTTTACTTACTCGCTTTGCAATGATTACATTTTGGTTTTTGACTTTTAGGGTATTTAGTATGTGTAATGTATATTTTGATAAAATGTCCAGTGATTGCACTTACATTCCGAGTACAATATTACTCAACCTATTGAAAATCTGACTCTGCATAAATCAGCATGATGTTATGTGTCAGTTAATACAACCTCGTGTCCTTTCGTTTTTTCATTGTGTTTATTGTGTTTATTGTGTACGATATATTTACAGTTGTGTGTCATATATGCATGTAAAAGTATGATTTTGTTTTCTTAAATTAAAATAAATTAGTCATAGATAAGGAAAATGACACGAAAGCAAATTGTCTTTCACGGAAATTTATTTAGGTTTGAAATGATTATTATTCATTTAATATTTTCAATACTGTTATCTAAAAGTTCTGATTTTATACAATTGTTTTAACAAAATTCAATTGTTTTATAATCCGAGTTAATATATATATTTAATATATAATAATCTTTTAAACTTCAACTGGAGCAGGAATATCACAAAAATTAAATTGACTAATAAGTACTTGAAATTTAAAATTGATAAATTGACTACATTTCATACAAATGCTGTTGACTAATTACCAAATGCGTCTGAATATAGAAGAGAAGAAATGCATACTAGTTGACAAAGCATGATTATATATAAACTAAGCAATAGAAGGGAACATACATAGAGTATTACATTGATTTGTTATTTTTCAAATAATTTATGTCTTATATGTGATATAAAATACAGTTCAAGCTGTTTAAATAGTGCAATTAATAAATTAATTAATTACACCCATTTGACCCATATGTTCTATTGCATGGCTGGTCTCTATTTTTCTATTTTCTATATTTTAAATTATATTTTCCTAATTTGCAATTTTTTTTGCAAAAGATTTCGATGTCATTCTCATTACGTAATGAAGTATAATTTTCTCCCGTTTTCTGAAAATTTATCCAATCATTTTGCCTTTTAGACTTAAGAGAAATCAACAAAATGTAGAACGTGTTGAAACTATTAATCCAGCTGTCATAGCCGGTAGTGTTAAACCAACCGAACAGGAGAATGTAAATTTATTTTATGTAAACTTAAACAAATACGCAAGTATTGAATGGAACAAATTTCAATACATCGCTGAAGATGAGGATGAAATTCAACCTGCAGATGACAATGAATTGGTATGTTTATAAGAATTTTATGCGACTTTTCTTTCAGATTCATCCTTCTTTTGCTTCAAAGATAATTATTAATTCTTTTTCCCCGGCTCTACTGTTAAAAACTTGCAAATCATTTTTCAATTTACTTTGCTATAATTAAGCACCATTGTGTATAAAAATAACCTACAAAAGTACGTTAGTAAGAAAGTGAGTGAGTAACGGCTGTGTTTAACCAACCAAAACAGTTTGATTAGGACAGAAAACTCAGAGATTTCGTAAAAAAACAAAACAGACCTTGAATACCTTGAGGAATTTATGGTAAAATTCAAAGAAAGCCGTAATAAAATGTATAACTTTAGTAAAATAATTAACAATTGTAAAGTGAGACTGTGATTTATTAATTGTTAGTGGGGTTCAAAGTGGAAAAAAATAATTCAATAAAGAAAAAGAAATAATGATGATTATAAATATTTTATTTTTGAAAACACTGTTTTTGTGTATTTATTTATTGCTTTTTTTTGAAACTGTACTTTGAATAGAAATTGTTGTTCATGCTTTCTTTTAGTACCCCTTTAAAACTTTTTTCTCAATTTTTTTTAAAAAAAACCGTGCAGTATAAACAATTTTAAAAATTGGGAAAAACAAACTATGATAAGGTTATCCTTTCACTTCTTTCAAAAAGAAATTTTTTTTTTAAATTTTTTGGACTAACCCGCAGGACCTTAGCTTTTTTGCTCACAGAAAACAGAAAAATTAGGAAAAATCGTTAAGAAGGTGTTTACCCAAAGTTTAAATCATTTAAAAAATATTTCATGCTTAATTGAATCCCAAAAAAAATGACATTAAATTTCCCAAAATTTCATCGATTTTGTATAGGGTTTAAACGGATAATATTTTACGGGCCCTTAAAAACGCCGTATGCAAATTTAAACCCTCAAAATGGGCCCTATTTAAAAATTTTTCCTTTTTTATGATAATTTTATTGGGTTTTTAAAAAATGGTTTCCCAATTTCCATTACGTTCTTGTTGTCGTCTTTTCACTGTTGATGAAAATAATTCATCAATGTATACAAAAACAAAAATGCTTATTTACCTAAAATTACTTAAACTAGTTATATTTTAAATCAATTGAATAGAAGATGCACATAAATACATTTGCACATAAATGTATTCTTTTCCAGTATAAACGGGGTTTCCGTTTCTTTCTTTATGTTTACTTTGGTCATTTGGTTCAGTTCATGTTCAATACTGACCTTTTTTCAAATGGGTTAGTGTTACATTTTGTAAACTGAATTTACATGATTGTAGACTAATTTCTTTGCTTTTGTTATATTATTTAAAAATTCAATGTAAAATGTGTTTTGTGCGATCGCATGTATAGATGACAGCAGAAGGGTTATTGTGAAAGCCATGGAATCAGACTTCAATAATGCTAGCTATATAGACGTGAGTCATATTTTTAAACAATTCAGTATGATATTCTGTTTTAACTTCAGATTTTGTATAAGTCAATCCATATTTTGTTATTTCTTTAAATTTTGATTGAAGTCAATATTTATATTTTCTAATAAGTATATTTTATAGTCATAAGATAATTAGGTAAATAATTATTTTATACCTTTAATTTTATTGCATGTCTTAGAAGGTCCCTCAGGCAAACTGGTAATAATTGCTGCCTAAACTATTTGCTTTAAACAATTAACATAAATGTTTTCAGTATCTATTGTACTTAATTCTACTTAATTCACTTATTGCAAAACTTGGAAAAGTGTCATTATTTACAGAATAATGTTATATCTATAAAATATTTAAATTTAAGGCTTATAAACGATAAAATGCTTATATAGCATCTCTCGGTATGTACGTTATGTGCAAGTGTGTGTCACCAAATAACGTTCTATCTCTATCTGTTATATAAGATATTGTTTGATAATTTGGTTATCGGAAGGAACTGATGCAATATTTTTCACACATGATTTTGATAAAAAAACGCTATTATTGTGTTATATTTAAGTGAAAAAATGTGACAAGTACTGTCCAGATAAAGAAGTTTGCTGCACTTATGGAGATGTAAAGGTTTCGGGTAAATCCGAGGAAATATATCCTTGTTTTACTGTCAGAATATTTTCCATCGGGGTAAGAGAGAATTTGTGCAACGTTTGTTTTAATTATGTGCAACCATGTAGCTGCGTTATTTGTTACACGAAATCGAAATAAATAAATAAATAAATAAATAAATAAATAAAATGAGAAAATGGCAATGAGCAAATGAATATTTATTTCTTGTTATACAGTCCCTTTCTGACCTGCCAAGTATGCATACTTGATCGCGCTCATTTTTATTTTTTGAAAAAAAAAAAACGTCTGAAATACATTTCTATTTTACATTTGCTTGCACCATCAAGTACTTCGGTAATAGTTGTTTAGTGGATAAGGCAATGACGGTACCTGACTTGACAGAGATTGTTGGTCTCATCCTATCAGCCGGTATCAAGTAAATTCATTTGTTCCTCCTTTTTATCGGGATTATTTTGAACAAAGGTACCTGTTTAAACTGATACCCAAGCAGTTCCCGATAACAATTCGTCAAGTACAAAATATTAGAGCTAAATCAAATTTACCTTACACGCTCTTTTGTCATATGTTTTATGGATCTGTTTGAAATAATAAAAATATTAAAAAGAGGAGTTGAATAGCTGAACCTTTAAAATAAATAGATACGTACCTGAGCCACCTCAACCTTATGCATCCTAGCTTAACCGTTTTGTTATGATACTTTGTGTCGATATATAACGACTTTGATTATAGAACATAAAACGGTAACTACCTAAAACGTACCGAAGATGTATTTAGCACACACACTGACCGTATAATTATTGTGCAATTGACAGGTTAATAAAATATCACTTCTAGAGATTTCATTTACTTCATCGCCCTCACTATTTATATCAAAAATAATAAAATAATAACAATAATAATAATATTGTTGAACGAATTTGTAAAAGATAATACTTTATCAAATGCACTTTACTGCATGGCCAGACATAAATACACCTAAAGATGCACACACCATTGTAGAGTTTTGGAAGAAAGTCACAAGAATACCTGCGTTCGAGCTTGGACCTATAATAGTACACTGCAGGTAACAATAAAATTGTTTGTAGTAAATCTTTACAAGGAAGATCTTTAAAGATAAATAAAAAACAAAGAGAAAATGAAAAGCGCAACTTTTCCCACCCCAAAGCACCATCATAATCTATAATGTACATTTAATGAATGATCACAAAGGTTCGTGTGACTAAACAATAAGACAACACTTTGATGAAGTGCGTACAATTTGATGAGCAGAAATTAAAATAAATTGACTTGATTGTGTTTGTTCGTGAGAGGAAATGACAAATGCAGTATCTTAAATATAGAAAGTTGATAATTTAACTTGAAATATTTTAGCAAATTTATAAACAAATAATATTATTCAATTTTTTACTTATTATTACCATTTGTTTTTACTTTGTAGATAACAGAAATATTAATAAATATTTTACAGTGCCGGGGTTGGACGGACAGGAACATTTATTGCATTGGACATACTAGCGAATGAGGGAGTTTCAGTGGAGTACAGTGGATATATTTGAATGTGCCAGAAATCTCAGAGAGGATCGAGCTAGTTTAGTACAAACAGTGTTATGTCATCATATTTGCCGTTAAACGTGTACCTATCTTTCAAAAAATAATTTGAATTCCTGTAGACGTATGTTATGTAATCACATTGCTTAGACACTAGATATTTGACATGTAACATGCCCTTTTAAGCCTATACAAAACTGGTATTAGTCATAACCCATTGGTCAATATTGACCCCGTCCCTGGATTCACTTGATATAGTATTGTATGAGAAAAACACAGTTCAGTCTTATTTTGAGAAATATTTGTTATCTACCATTTCCTTGTTGACCTCTACAAAATTGTTATAAATTATAAACTTGGGTCAATATTTGGGGCTTCACACATTTTGTACATATAAATATGGAATAACTAATTTGATTATTATCGTGCGAAAATTCAACGTAAAGGGGCTTAGATATTTGCCCCGCCCCGGGAGGCACTTATTTTATATAAAAAAAATACATTATTGCGTTCAACTTCAAAGTCTAGATATTTCCCATGTAGCATCAGATTTCTATAAAAGTTGTGTAAATCATAAAAAACATTTCAAAATTGGCCCTGTCCCGGGAGTCACTTGCTTTCTGTACAATAAGGTATAGGAAAACACATTTCATCTTCTTTTGGATAGCAACCATGCCTCTTTAGCATTGCCCTGTAGATCTCTATAAAAGTTTTATGAAGTATGCACCTAAGGTACAATATGCCTCTTTGGAGGTCTTACAGTTTCAAAATGATTTTTAAGATAAAACGTTATTAGACAAGTTTCTTATTTGAATATCTTCCCTAATTGAAAAATCTTTTTTGATTTATGAAACAAATTTACATTCAAGCGAACATTGCCCAACCTTTGCAGTGTCCTTGTCATAATTATTATTTTTATTAAACTTGAATTTAAGGAAGGGAAGTAAACTTAGATTAGGTGTGTTTTTTTTTTTGATATTGTCAAAATCTGTTATTATAACAAAACTTTACATTCACAGGAACAACACAGATTCCTTCATGACGCTTTGGTACTGCTGCTTGATTCTCACACATCTGTGAAGGCTCTGCTTGCAAACGATGCAACCGTTCAGGATGATTCTCCCGACAAAATAAGCCAGACAGCTGAATAGACAAAGGAAGGCCAATTAAAACAATTATATTGTACAATAGAATGATTGCGTTTATTCCAATAATTGTGTACATAATGATGTTAACTAGTGTGAATTATGGTCTTTCCGTATGTAATATATGAGAGAATAATGTTTATGTAATAATTACACCAAAAATGAATTCCTGTCTTTTTTAGGTGATTGCAACATTGTAACCGTCATTCTTACGTTCGCATGTGTATATACATTTACAAGAAATTGCATGCATAGTTTCAACATTTTTAAAGTTTCTATTTGATATTTTATATTTGTTACATATTATATACTGTATGCTTTTTTTTCAACATTTATGATACAATTTTGTAAAGTAGATTTTAAATGCAAGTTTATTGATTTATTGATGTCATAATACCAAATGCATTTATTTGTTAATGTCAATTTAACTACATGTTTATTGTATGTGCAACTATTTTCATGTCTTTCCTTACTAAAGATTATGTGGTCATGTTTATTATCTCTTTATACAATCTTTTGTTAAACACATTAATATTGGCAAATTGTAAGTTTATTTCATTCAAGACTATTTGTTTTAAAATTTCATTTATAAACTTTGATCATAAGTCTTAGAGCAGCTCTAAGCAACATTATTAATTTCAATATGACATTACAAGTTTTAAGTTTGTTCCTTCAGAGTGACACTGGTCCGTGAATAACTAATCTCAAAGGAATTAAACAAGTTAAACAAAGGAGCCGGGAGTGATAACTTTTGCACATACAAAAAAAGGTTATATGTAAAATATCACCGATGTTTACAAAGAAAAATGGTTGTCTGAAACATTCCACATATTTCCAGCATTTGCTACAAATAATAAAACCTGGTAGATTTTTAATTGTCACAATTTACTATCATTTGAGCATGAAGTAAAATTGAGTTTAAATAGATATTTGATTTAGGATTTATACATCTATATTGATTTTCGGTTCCCAATCCCCACGAAAAGTACCTTATAATGCAATGTATTGCATAGGTCATTTAACTGTTTTTTTATGTTTTATTTCCAATTCAAGTATTAAAATAATATGCTTTTTTAACAAATAATTATTTGTTATTTTTTTGAAACTGTGCATAAAAGGAAAATATCCTGAATATATATTCTTTAACGTTTGATGGCACCTAGTTCAAAAGAGTTTATAATTATCATAATGATTCTTCTCCGGTATTGTACGAATTCATTGGCTTCTGTATAAGTACGTCTAGCCAAATCCGCTTAAAAAATAAATAACTTTACGACTTTTGTTGTACATGCTACATTATCATGTGTATATTTACTTCTTAAATTTGGAGAGCCTAATATTGAATAATTACAAAAGCTTTGGACTCTTAATCTACTCCTGTTTCCAAATATTAAATTATATGAACATATACATGATATATGCGGACTACATCGCGTTGCCTTTTCTCGATATCTTAAACTAAAGGCAAAATATGCCTCAGAAATTCTTTTTAAAAAATCTTTAGAAATGTCAAACATGTGTTTAGTAATGTTTTGATAATGGATTTAGAGCATGTTGAATGCATAACAACTGAAGAAATAGCGTAGAACATTCAGTAATGTGTTGTATACAAAGTAGTATTTTGACTTTCAAACAAAATACTAATTTACTATAAGTTTACAAATTACCAACATAACAAAATCAGCAAAAGATAGCTTATGTATATGGCAAATGAGTATTATTCTAAAAAAAACTAAGATGAGTCATTTGAGAAATAAAAATAATAACATTTCTGAAGCACATGGACCTTAAAACGATACACTGAATATTACAGTGCTTACTATTCACACCCTTTTAACGATTCGATCCATTTCTTATTCATAAATCATTAATATTCTTCATTGAATACAAATATTAAGTAAATACTTCCTAAATGATAGTATTGACTGTTATTTTTCTAAGGTGTAATATGATAAGACTGGGTAGATAGCATTTGTGCAAAATACATTTTTATTGAATTATTTGAAAAATGACAACTCGGTAAAATTTATGTAGAAATACATATCCGATTTTGTCTTTGGAAAGCAATTATAAAACAAAGTTATTCCTTAAACAATCTATATATCAGTTATATATATAAAGACTTAGCCGTTTTCTTCATTCCTAGTAATCCAAATCAAAGTTAAGTGACTACTTTCTAATTGCTAATTTGTAGAAAAAATAACAGCTAGAAATATAGTTTATCTTGTATAATATTAAACTCTTAATTTTAATTTTAAACATAATGTTATAATGTACAGAATACCACATTACAATTAGTACATTATGTATTGTAACTAAGCTAAGCAACTAAAGTATACAACCTCTGTACATAAGGAACCCGATGTATATATTTATAATAAAAATGCAATGTCATGTACATATAAATACTTTCTAATAAACGTTTATACTTTCATTTATTTGCTTTTGTTTTCAGTGCTCTTGAATGTTCTTTCTTTTCAAGAGGTTTTACACTTTTAGGTACTTTGTGACAGCTGTAAACTATTGACGCGTTCTTCACTCAGTGGTTTCATATTTTTCCAGTCCTTCGGCAGTCATGTTCGGGTTAATCGATTCTAATAACATTAGTGTTTACAATTGTATACTTAAGCATTACAGATATTGCACTTTCCGTTATCTGTCATAAACAAACCGAAGTTATTCTTTGTTAACTCCCGAGCGATATCTCTTAAAAAAAAAAAAAAACACTATGAAGTGCTGTGTGACAACAGCAAAAAGTCGCCGTGTACTTCATAGTATACATTTAGCAGGTCCTTTTGGATCTTTGATTAAGATAATTATAGTGTTGAGGGTTGTATACCGATTTTTCCTATGTAGTGCTTTTGCAACTAAAGCCATTAGAAGATGTGCTCTATATCCAAACGAAGTCATGCTATAACAATCAGGCATCGATCAGTTAAGTGATAATGCCGGTTTCTGAATGTTTATTCTTAGATGCAAATGACATGATAGATGCAAAGTTTTCTCACTTCGTGACGATAAATGTAATATTTATAACAATTTTCATTCATTTGAAAAGAATACTTAAACTTGCCTTATGTTTTTAACACTTGCTAGAGCAACTGGTAACATTTACGGCATACAAAATAAAGCGTGCCATCATGTTCATGGATATTTTTGTTCCTGACTTTATTAGGTCTGGCAAGCTATATAAAATATTTTAGATTTAGCAGAGGTTAATATTAGCGGAATATAACACATCTATAAAAATGTTGTTATAAATATATTCTTCATATTACTAATTATGTGAAAGTGGTGTTAAATTCCATATGTTTCTGTCTATTCGTTGATATTAAATGCATTTCAAGTGCATAAGTCACTTATATATATAAAAACAGTTTCAATATTAACCTTTAGTGGACGAAAAATGTTAAAACTAAAATACATGTAATACTAAACACAAAAACCTCAAAAACCGTTGTCATTCTTCTTTATCCACATATATGTAATAAGGAGCCTTTAACAATTCCTCCTGCTGCCTACGTATTTATCTATTGCATCCTTCAAGTAACAAAATAGTCGATGAATACACCTGTAGACGGTCATCTTAAATTCCTTCAAAGATATCTTATAAATTGACGTAAATTTATAAGTGATAAACTACAACGTTACGCCATTTAGAATGTTAATGGCATAGAAAATCAAAGCAGTCAATTCTTTTCACCCCCGTGTTGAGGTCTGTAAACTGCACCGAGAACTGTGTCCCTCCAAACTGCATCTCTACAATAACTTCATGACCAGGCTCATCAAGGTAAACATTGCCGAGTTTAAAGCAGTTTTCTTCAACGACGTATGCTGGAAATTCTCTGGTTGATGCGAATATACCTACGCCTTCCTCGACGTCAATAATATTTGACGTATAACTATTCCGTACCACTTCATCAACTGGAACAACTTGTCCAGCACGAACAAATGGATCAAACAAATATCGACATTTGTAAATTCCGTCGAAAAACTTATATTCTGCAGGATGCAAATCTTCATTAAATGGTGCATGTACCTCAACACCGTAGGTGTATTTGCTGATACGAGATTTCACAACTTTTGGGTTGTGCCCATACAGAACAGCTCCTTTCAAAACAACTAGACCGGATTCATTTGGAGTTATAACACGTTTGTCTGAAAACGCTGCTCGTATCTCATCTTGAACAATTTCTGATTCAGCAAATCCCCCAACAAGCAAAATTGTTTCAATTCCTCGATAATCATTTTCTTCTAGGATTTCTCTGACGTGGCACACTGTATTTGAAATGGAATCCGTGAAAAAGCGTTTGAAAATTTCGGCACTGATTTGAATCTTATCTCGCTTGAAAAAGACACGGTCAACATATTCTGATTCTGAAACATGTTGATGCAAATCCTTCTTTTTCTTAGTTTTAAACCGCAAGGAAAAAGAAGCTGCAATTCGCATTGTCACCATTCCATCTGATTTCGAAGACACCGTTCTTTTCTTTGCTTCAAATTCTCTCATCATATCAATGAAGTCGGCTGTATTTTCCTCTCTAAACTCTTCTAGAAACTGTTTTCCAACAATTTGCTCAAGAAACGTAAGGAAGGCAGTGTCTACCTGAATGCCGCCCCATGCACCCCCGCTTGCTTTAGCAATTTCAGAAAGAGTCCCATCTGATTGAACAGAATGAACAGTGATATCAACAGTTCCACCTGCAACATTTCAAAAACCAGAAAACCAGATTTACGTGTTATGTTATATCTCAGAAGAAAACGTTACCTTACAACAATCTAAGTGCATGCTGCTACAATAAAGAAGTTTACAGTGTTTTTCATAAATGGGTAGCCGACTAACTGCACAAAAGAATAACAACTATACGTTTCTTGCATTATGAACCATGTCAATTTCCCTTTTTTAATTTAGTTTTGTTCTTAAAAATGATACAAAATTACCAGTTTACCTCCTAGGTCTAAAACCATGTAATTAGATCCACTCTTGAAAGCTTCTATATCATTTGATTTCGACAGGCGCAAACGCTCAATAGGTAAACGCTTACAAAATACAGACGCTCCTTCTGGTTCCAAAGCAAGAACAAGACCGTTCTTGTGTAAACCAGCCTAAAGATAAAAATTATAAACACTATAATTTGTTTCTCTTCACATAAACCTCAGAATAAGGCACTTGATTTTAATTCGCATGCGCACTAAAACGATTAAATGGCAAGTTTGCAGCTTTACTAGTAGAGGACAACCCGAAATGTCAATTCGCGCATTATTTTAGGTAAAAGCGGGTAGAACCACCGCCGGTTAATAAGCCAGTTAGAAAGAAGTTTCCTCACATAAAAGGAATCCTTACGGGTTCCGCAACCACAGCACTTAGAGATAAGTTGTTTGAAATCCTTGACATTATCGCTCGACTGACCATAATATATTCTAATGCATTCGTTTGTCGATATTGATATTTATTTACCTCGATACCGGCTTCCTTCATAAATTGTTTAGCTGATTCATTCCAGATTGCAGGAACTGTTAAAACCCAATGTATGTCATCATCATTTATTTCCGTAACTCTTTGTTGAATAACTTGGAGAAGATGTTGCTTAAGGTATTTGATTGCCGACGAAAACACTGTTAACGCTGGTAGCGGTTTCTTGTGTTCATCAGCTAAAACTGTTGTTCTTGTAAGGGCCTATGAAATAAAAATCTTTCTTTGAAATATACCCCTTGTATTTTCTCAACAAATTATACATGAATGTATTTTAAATTCGAACATCATCCATGCTAAAGACGAATTCCAGACCTATACTTTTTAGATAAAGCTGTAGATCAAGAAAAGTCGATTGTTTTTACTATTACCTCGTTGTCATGAACTTCCATTTTCTTTCTAGAATACTTATTTGGACAGTGTATAATATTCATGCAAGTTTTAAAAACAACAGCAGTCACCATTTACCCAAAATGTAAACACGATATTTTAATATAAAATTCGTCGTTTTGTTAGTACATGAAACATTCAACCACAAAGAATAGTTTCTAAAACTTTGAAAAATGGCCATTTTTGTTTTCTCCAAAAACATAAATTGAAAATTCGTTTGATTAGAATGTTTTCAATATTTTTAGATATTTACCTTGTTTTCATGAAGAAGCATTTTAAATCTACGGAAATAATACCATTCCTTGTGATCCTCTTCCTCTGCTAATTCCATGTATTTGTCTTCAGCGTCATATCCGAATGAATGAAATACTTTTTCTGGTGTGAACAGCACCGTAGTCGGCGCCTTGAAAATACGACGATCAGACAGAATCAATGAATAATATTTTAACAAAAACAAAGACATGATAAAAATGTACAAAGGACGGAAAATATATACATGTAATGTAGACTGCTAAGAGACAAAATAGAGTGTAGCATAAGGTGCGTATGAATTTCAACATGAGTTGATTTCATAAATAAATAATTATTTGTTCTTCGATTTTGTCACGTTCGAGAATTTCATTTCAATCAAAATTTATTCTGAAATGACCTGATTATTGACCGAATCGGCGATGAATAATTATTGTTATCCTGTAAAATGTTATATACTGAAAAAAGAACGATTATACATATTTGCGATGACCTTACACCATATTATTTGCTACAATCCCATGAAAACATGAGAAAAAAAACATATTTGTATGTTTACAATTATCGATCTGAAACACAATTATAACACAATTTAACTTTTTCAATCAGTGGTTATGTGAGCTTTGTAATGCATTTTTTTATATCTAATTTATTATTACCTTTAGAGAAATATGACCACCTCCAATCCAATGATTTGTTTGAATCTTCATTGGGTCATTTTGAAAATCATGCCCAAAAGAGAAAGCGTAACCGGAAAAGGTAGTTCCAAAATCAATCGCGGCTACAATTACTTTCGTTGTTGAAGTCATTTTGGGTTTCAATTTCCTCTCCAAAAATCCACATTTTATAATCACTGCAACTTTCGTTCCAGTTTCGGTTCAGAAAACGATAAATGTATACGGTGTTCAAAGTTAATGCATATAAAATACATTTACTTCAGGATTGTTATCTGTAAATTTACTTCCTGGTTGTTAGACCTACTTATACGATTATCCGTAATGTATTGTTTATGATAAAGAAAAGTCAACTTATCTCAAACTCAAAATAAGAATTTGATATAAACAAAACAAGGAAGTTATATTGTACAAACTGTTTCACGGAATGATATAAATATGTGTCTACCTGTGATTGATTTTACAAAATAAGTCAAGCCGAACTGCTCGACATTTTTACAATTAATTATTGTAAGATTGTCAGATAAATATTTAAACTAAATATTTTAACCCAGCTAGATTTGATAGAGATTAAGAAGCAATCTATGCCAGGTAATAGAAAGAGCATCGAAACACGAGGCTATCTGATTTATACGAGGGGGTGTAGCCCCCGAGTATTAATCATTGATGTTCTTTCTCTTTTATATCATAGTCAAACATAAAAACACGTTCCCTGCTGCCACAATATGAAATCCCGGAGAAAAGTAACCAATGAACGCGCATCTAAATATGACATTTCTGTCGCTTTCAACAACAACAAAAAAACACACAAAAAAAACACACAAACAAACGACGAATTTGTTGTTTTTAAATAAATTGAAAGAATTCCGGTATTCTTTTTTAATTAAAAAGTATCCGTTTGTGTTAGAAGATAATCACATATATTGGTAATCATATACTCGTATATTTTATTTAAATGTTAAACACTTTATTACTGAGTTGTTTATTTCTTTTATGTGGACAAAGTAGCATATGAAATAGTAAGTGATAATTTTACATATCCAATAAACAAGCATTCTTTATTACATTTATACTCTGACTTAAAGGAACATAATGATTTATATACATGTATAGAGAAATTTAGAGAATAAAAAGAAAAATGTAAAACAGTCGAAAATAAAATAAACAATTGTCGGAGATAGAAGTAATAATTATCTGCATGACATAATATGGATAACTGGCGTTGGACTTTTAAGTGTTTGTTACATTGCTTAATTCCCCTGAATCAATTGTTATTTCCGTCAAAAAACCTGAATTTTTTGCAACATCAGATACAAATCATTACTAAATGTAAATAAAAACATTGATATAAATGTATTTAATATTAACTTAGTTTAATGTCTCTCTTTGATTAGTCTGGTAAACCAATATCGTATACTACAACCGTTTGCAATATCCATCTATTTTGCCTCTGTGAAAACACTCTGTCAAACATTATTAATTTCTTTATACTTATATAAACTAAATATTACGTTTTCACATTAATATAACTACTTTCTGATTGTATGGGTATTTCATTTGATAAAAATAGAGAACAAATTAGACTCTCCACTCACATACTTGATAGTTGAAAACGTACAAGAATTTCAGTATAATATTTGATTATTTACTATTATATATAGATTGTCTTAAGTATAACGTTAAATGATGTAATTAACTGCTACACATGTATTTGAGAATAGGTTCGTACTTGTACATGAAAAGAGTTAAATAAATGCCATTGACTTGACTTTAAGCTAAGTTGATCAACTGATACTGATTGATACTGATATTATCCTTAACCCACAACATTTATGTTGCGACATCTAAAAACAGATATAATTATATTAAACAATTCCAGTGAATAAAGAAATGATAACTATATAATATTTATGAAATTTTCGCATAAAACGACAACAAACAAATACAATCCATAAAGGATATGAAATATGAAGTACGGTGGCCGAGTGGTTAGGCGTTGGACTTAAGTTCCAATGGACGAATGTCCGCGTGGGTTCGAACCCCACCCGTACTAAACTTTTAGCTATCTTTAATTGAAAATTAAAAACATCTTAAATATCATTTTTGTGACAGTTGTGATTTTAAATATTGATAATAGCTATGCGTATTTGTTATGATTTGTTAGAGATGTCTGTAAATAGACAATCATTGATGTGTCATTTCTCCTTAAATTAAAATAACATTATCTTAACAAATCGAAACGTTTGAAGGTAAGTAATAACATTAAATAATGGTTATCAATTAAAATTTCAATCGGATAGAGCACCTTATATTACCAAAATATATGATTTGTATAAGAATTAAAGTGCACGTGTGTGATTTTATCGCGCCGAACAGGTAGTACCTTAATATTCATGCGTAAGATCTTATATTTGATTAAACATTTTGGAATTATGTATTCCTCCGAAATCAATTTCCGTTTAATTGTGTCTTCATCTGAAGGTTTATGCAAACTTTGAAATGTTTTGATGTTAAGCAAATCTCGGAAAAATGTATAAAAACCGCCAGCGACAATAGAGCCGTGATAATCGCACGTATGTTTTTTTTATGAAAGATGCAAAAGTTTGCGATTTTGCTCAATTTCACGCATATATTTGAAAGAAAATTAGTATTGTCAGAGTATTCCAAAACGAAATACTTGGTCTATGTTTAATATTTATATCAATTTTCAAAGCGCTTTGTTGTTAAACAAAGCCTCATGTCAGACAAGATTTAAAAACATGTTGACGTAGTTACGCCCGAGTGATTATTACGTAGGTACCGGAATTGAAAATTCACATTTTTGGTTTGATAGATGATTATGTAAATGAGGCCGAAAAGATTTGTATAGGCCACTTTCATTAATCAACATAATAATAGTAATATAGATGAATAAAAGATCACCTGTTCTGTATCTACCCCTAAAATATGATGAGATGAAAATACGATGGTACTTATAACATACAAAATATAGCCATTAATTTAAAGGAAAACAGATAGATGAGTAGACAATAAATAAAAGCAAACGAGGCAGCGAAAAAACAACACCAAAAACAGTAGGAATGTAAATTAAAAAAAAAGACAAAGAACGTCTTATAAAAATCCAAATGGGCAATTCTTTTACTAATTAAAATCTGACTGTACTACCATGTTCTACAAGATTCAAAGATTACTCAACAGTACTCAACCACAAAAGATGAATAACTATAATTATTAAATAATATTGATCTAATTAGGTGGCTAATTTGTTACACTTTTTAGCGTTGCGTTGTCGCTAGCGACAACTAGCACACATTACTATATGGCAAAGACATTTAACATCAATATAACTATAAACATGTTTAAACAAATGTATAGAAAAATGCATGTTAAAACAAAACGATTTTATACCGAGATAAGGATTTAAAGAGAAGCTGTGGGAAATTAAAAAAAAAAATGTTTCTATATTTCATTGACTCATCTATAAATTTCGCTATTTTATTGTTTTTATTTGTTTGGGTCGTCAGACCAAACAAATAATGGTAGCGAAATGTCAGAGTCTAATGTTGTTAATTGCAAATGCCGAAAGTAGTCCATTTTTTTGAAGCGGTTACTTCCCTTTATATGTAACACTAACGCCGAAAAATTCAGGGGAGATCACTGCGTAAAGATGGTCAAAGACAGGCACATCTATATTCAAGCAAAATAATTCCCGAATGGTCGAATATTTCTAATATTGTTTTATTGTATTTTCTGATCGAAAATAAATAAAAACAAAGCGGGCATTCAATCTCTGACACAGAAGTTTATGACAAACCTAACAACAAGTAGTTCTCAAAACAGCTTTAAACTAGCGATTTAAAAGAAAGAAATATTTTTATTTTGTTACAAGTATCAAACAAATTACAACACATTAAAAGTTTAAAAATAGCGTTGGCTTATAGAATTGTCAATAAATGCACAATCACAAATTACGCGGATGAATATAATTTTATCAATGAAAATACTATTTTTAGCGATGTGGATTACCGAATACTACACAAACCGAGTAGTGGAATATATAGATTCTACATGTCGGACTGAATGGGCGTGAAGAGTTTTGCTAAATTATTTACTTCAATTTTAAACAACAGGTTTATCCTGAACAAAATACCTCGAAATTAATAAGGATTACAAACCCGAAATGCAATGGAAGTTCTAAATTTAGAATGACATGATGTTATTCAGTAATAATTTGCATAACTTCTCCGTGGTGCAGGGGTAACGCGCTCGCTTAGTGAGTGAGAGGTCTGGAGTTCGAATCCCAGTCGAGGAAACTTTTTTTTAAAATTCTTTTTTAAGTGTCTTTGTAAAGAGAGTAGCCATGATATGCAAGGATAAAGTGTGGTTGTCGTAAAAAATGAACATAAATGATTTTTGATGCAACTCTAGTCATGTAGAATTCCGTTTGTATCAAACTCTGATGCCTAGCAAAATTAATTATAATACATAAAATTAAACTTATACGGGAAAATACATACATATATACAGTACGATTTAGATTGCAAAGATCAGAAAATACCACAGAACTTGCAGCCCTTTGATTCTTTATAAATATACATGCTTATAGTAAGCTCCAAGATTATTTACATCTGTGTTAAACAACAGTTAAAGTCGTTACAAGCCCTAATTTAGATCGAATAATATGGTTTTCTTCAGGGCGTTCACATATAAATTCACCGTGGCTGAAGCGAGAGGCCTGGAGTTCAAATCCCAGTAAAGGCAACTCATTTTTTTTTCAAATTGTTTAAGTCAAATAAACATTGGATTGAATATCAGTGTTGCAATCAGTCTTATAGCCAATTTACTACAATAAAACGCTGGAAATCATTGGTGAGACCCAAACAAATTCAGCGCCTTCTGAGCTTTGATTAATTTACTTTTGTATCGTTATCGTTAATATCGTTAACACCCTTTCGTCTTGTCGCTGCGAAACGCGTCAAACTACGGCGCGTTGTGACCGTGTCCCTTGGCTGATACCGAAGGGTTGGCTCCTTATCGTGCTGTTGCATGGGTCGCTGTTGCAAGCAATATAGTGCCAATGAGCCAATTTCTCTATGTGAGTCAAGAGAAACAGTCTTATCGCACAACACTCCCGTTTCACAGGACGACAAGATAAGGCGATAATGCGCCCATGGAAACTTAAGAACAAAATGCAATTTTAAATGCTGCAGAACGTATTCTATGTAAATTGGCATGGTACAATCTAGCTTAACGGATTATTCTTTTGTTCTTTTTATATACAAACATAACTGTTTTTGTCAGTACCCGTTTTTTCCTTCGCAGTTGATATGTTCTCTGGTTGTTTCCCTATGTTTCATCCAATGTGTTTTATTTAATGTACGTATAATATGCATTGTTTATGTTCTTAATGACCTCGATAATGTATTCAAAATCATTTATATGCCTATTTTTATGACCTCCGCTGGTTTGGAAATAATTATCTAAATAATTAAATGCACCAATGACTCTTTAATCATTACTTACTTAAAAAGAATTCCAAAGAAACGTTATGATTATTGTTTCGGAAACAATACAATTATGAAATTACTGATAATTATTTTTAACCCATAATTTACGAAAATTACCGTCAATGATTATGTGAAAGAAAGAACATTTAGCAATTTATCTTTATATAGCTGCAACGCAGCAATATTGGTTTCGTTAGATTTCATACATCAAATGTTTTTTGTTTAATAACCGTACAACAACTACAGACGAAAGTAATTATACACAGTTGATTTTAAGGATAAAAACCCTAATTAAGATGCATTTGGTTTGCTTCTGAGTTTTTCCTATATATATTAGAAGCGTGTGGTCCATAGTAAAATACTCGCTTAGGATGTAAGAGGTCCGGGGTTTGAAACAATTTTTTTAGATAAATGTCTGAAGTTATTTCTGATTTGATTTTTATTACATGACTTACACTGGCATGAACACTGGTTTAAGTTGTTTGAAAAGATTTGTCATTCTTAAGCCCGTGGAAAGGGGAGTCTATTTTACGTGCGTGCATTTATTCAAGATGAAGTAAAATGTTGTAAGCATTGAACGCGTTTAACTTTTAGTCACTTTGTCAATTGTATAGGTGCAAAATGAACACATAAGCATAAGTAATTTCTAAAAAAAATATCATAATTATGCATAAAATAGTAATTGAAATTTGTGCAATATACAATCAAGGTGTATTGCACTGTGAAATTAAAGCATAACAAATGGATGCTGAAATAATCCTGAATTTGACATGTCATTGGCTTATACTATATAGAAAAGAAAACAAAAGTTACGAACGTCTTACATTTGTATTCTTATTGATGCCCATTAGAATCTCTGTAACTTTTAAAGGTTGAACAAATGAGTGCCCGCCAAAACTTAAAAAAACTCCTCTTCGTATCAATGATGTCCTTAAACTGCATATTGGTTTCGCGACTTACTATAAGGAAATATGTGAAACATTTTCATTATGTTCCAAAATTCAATGTTAACAGTTTTTTTCAGAATATATTTATTATCATTTATTCTAGTACACTAGTTACTAATCATAGTTATGCCCCTTTCGTAGCCCTTTGTCACAATAATTAATTCATGTTATTATTTCAAACCAAATTTTATAATGCAACTCTCACATATTGTTTGGCCATGGAAAACGTTCTTTATTTACATATCATTTAGGACCGTTTTCTTTCTCACTTGTTTACCTTTCCAAGCCAACATACATACATACATACATGCATACATACATACATACATACATACATACATGCACTTAACGGCATGCTACAGCACACCATTGTACGCCACACCACACCGCACAACAACAAAGCACAGCACAGTACAGCACGCCACAACATATCTCATCACTTCACATAATATCATATCACATCATACCACATAGTACTACACACAATACTTCGTTTATGTTAGTGTTCAACGGGATCGAAGAGCTACGAGCAAGAGATTCATATATTCCTGTGTTTTGCCCATGTTTTACACATTCAAAAGTAGTGTACTTTTTCAAGGGTTAATACTAAGAAAAGTTATTCAATGTCTAAAAAACGCATTTTATGATGCAATACTAGCTGCGTTCACATGCGAAAGTAACGCTTTGAGAACAAATGCAATGGCATAAAACATTATCATTACACTAATAATCTCAATTTGCAGACTTCAAACAAGGCAATCACGAGGTCAGTTAACAAATAGAATGTCGTAAGTATATAAGGGATTTCTTTGTCAAGTTAGCAGTTTCGAGAAGGCATTGTGTTTGGCTTAACCGAGAAAAGTATAGTTGTGAATATGGGTTTATTTTCTGAGCGCGCAGTTTCGTTGTTTTTGGTGGCGTACTTTATAGGTAAGAGCTAAACCTTACATTTTCATTAAAAAGATAGAAAAAAATGTGAAATATACTATTTAGGTTTAGAAAGAGTTTGTACAATTAAATCATAATAAGCATTAATATTTTGATACTATTCAAGATAAAATACAAACGACAGTTTCTTATTTGTTATTTTCATTTTGCATTGCTATTAATACAGATGTTGGTGATATTTAAATCAAACATTTGTGCAAAAACTGGACCTGATGATCCCGCGAAAGAGATACAATTTGAGTTCTACTATTAGTATTAAATAAACTTTAAAGGGAAAGATGAATGATTAAAAGAGAGAGAAACATTTAGCTGTATAATCTATGTCATAATCGCTAATCTTATCTTGTATTTTAACTGAATATTCTATAATTCGAAACATGTATAGAGTACAAATAATTATCTAGGGCGCGTTGAGTTTTTCTGGGGATAATAATGGCAAATTGTTGCAATATTTCAAAACAGTCGTTACAAAACCACTTATATGACAATTAAGCAATAATTTACACGGTGCTATCTACAATTAAACATGAATCTTTTTCAGGCTCAGTTCTTGCAGCAGAGGTAGATGGTCTAGAAAAGAAACGAGGGGTAGGAACACTTTATATAACTTTCGAAAAATAGAATTAAATACAAAATGAATAACTAAGATAAAATCAAATCATGCAGCAATATTTTCGGAAAAGGAACAAATGAACAGAATGAATGAAACAAACGCAAGACATCTATAATATTTCATCAAAAAATGAAAACAAAATACTCATGCTTTTAGTTAAGTTTTATGATTCTGTTATTGTTTTTCTCTTCATCATTATGCTACAATTTAAGTATTTTATTAACTACGGTGCAACCTTTGCAAAAAAGTCTTTTGTAGACCAATACCCTCTTTACCACAACAGTAAAAATATCTAAATTTAAGAGACCACAGTGCATTTAACATCTAAAGAGCAACACCTCTCTCTCTTTGCGGCAACCAAAACTTCTCTGTGTAGAGATTGCACTGTTTTTGGACGCAAACGTTTTAATAAACGTATCTGACTCACACTTTACCATGAAATTCGAAATGAAATCAAGATTTTGAAGCTTTTACAGCGAACAGTATAAATACCAATGCTAGGACAACATTTTTCTTTGCCAACAAAAGTATAACATAAAAGCGTTGTATATGCCACCTAAACCTATGGGAAAAGGTTGTAGACTATACTGTTTAAATATATCGCTTATGTAGTTTAAATACTTCTTTTTATGTATTGTTTGAACTTACAGGTTTCGTGCGAGAAATATAAGAAAATAGACCCTTCCCATACAGCTTGTATTTCACAATCTAAAGCTAAAAAGTCAGGTTAGATACTACGTATCCTTCTTATTTTTCTCAAATAAATAGATGCAATTATTCCTCTCTTTCTGTCATCTTTTGCATTTTTTTCCACAATATTAAAAGTGATATTAGAATTAAATATAACGGGCATATTTTTATTTCACAGAAAATTATTTTTTGTACAATTGTCCATTATTAATAACTGATATTCTATATAATAGGTTGACTTAAATTAAATGCCTAATAGCTAGATAAAAAGACGACGGCGAAATTAGCCAAATGATTTTAAATGATTAAATAGTAAGTTGTAACATTTCAGGCGTTTCTGAAAGTGACAAGACGGTCATTGTTGACGCGCATAATGAAGAAAGAAGAATAGTTTCACCGTCTGCTAGTAACATGATGGCTATGGTAAGTAACTTAAAAGTTACAAACAATAAAGTGCTTGACTGCAAGCTGTCACCTTTGGTATTCAGATAATGAAGTCACAGCGAAAAACAATATCGTTCCTGGCAAATATGTACAAGGTGTTGTGAAAACTGTTAGGCGGTTTAACGCTTCGCTTCAAATCGGTTCATTGTATTCAAATAAAATAAATCTTTGCGTATCTTAGTAAAAAAAGTGTAAACTTTTGCAAATAAACATTGATTTGAATACGATGTTGCTCAGCAATGATATTTGTAACATATTCATAAATTACTTTGTATCGAGTTAATGACGTCTGTACAGCTTCAATGGAATCCGCTTCATATGTCTTTTAGTTTCGCCCATTGTTTCTCTTTAAGGGCACACACATTCCTCTACTTGGGTACCTACCATACGCCGCTATTCATGGAAAGGCACGAACGTGTACATGTGATAATGACATTTCCCATGTTATGAAAACATCCTTGTATGTTTCTGAATTCAAAAGTTATCCATTTTCAAGTTTTTTTTTTTCATTCTACATAACCCGGTGCTAGGGGACGTGGGCGGTAGCTTGAAATTACTACCACTGTCCATGAACAACCAAACCGAGCCAGCAACATTTTTAATTTAGTATTTTTGTGCGTTCTTTGGAGATTCTGTTTTTCTCTATTTTACACTTAGTCTATGTAGTATTGATGTACTAATATAATGGCATATACATGATGTCGTGACAGTTGAAAGCCTGACATTTAGAATCCCGTGGGTGAAAGACAGATGCTTTAAGGTATGACCATCCTAACGGGTACTATAAGGAACTGAACAATTGACAACATAGGTCAGATATATACCTTAAAGTACACCTGTATGCGAAATTTAAACAAACTTTACCGAAATCGAGTTATGGCTATTTTTCTGAATTTCATCTTGGATGTTAGAAAGGCCTGTTTTGGAAATGAGGAACCTTTAAGTAATCTACAATATCATCCTTATGAAATAAAAAATGTTCCTATTATGTTTTTGTAAGAAACAAAATGTAACATTAAGCTTACAATCCACATAAGCAAAATGATTGTTTCTACTCAAAATTTATGAAATATATGTAAAAATGTTACCCTATCCCACCCATTTTTAACACGTGTTTTACCAATTACCTACTTAAAGAGCCTTATAAAAAATCACTAAAATTTACTAAAATTAGTGCCTGTTTTCAAAGTTTTCCTACATTATTTTTCGAAAGTTTATCGATATTGAATATGTTTACCGTCTAGTATTGAATTAATTGCACTTTGAATATATCAAGTACCATATTTGTTACTAGTATTAGATTTCGTATTATTTAGCCAATAAATACCTTTATAAATTAAGTAATTAAAATGAAACACTTTTTTCTCCCCGGAAGAAATATGAGAGATACATTAGAGAGAAAACGTTGACCCTTCTGGAGTTTGAACCCACGGCCCTTAGTTTCAATGTATTTAACAGTAGTTCTAACCTTTTTAAATACTCTTCAAAGATGAAGTAATGCATTAGGATGGTCATACCTTAATATGAAGGCTAGGGTAAACAATAGAACGAAATGTGAAAAATGATATACTGATAATGCAAATTTTGATCGTGACACTTTTAACATATATAACAAATCTGATATACTTTCACTAAAGGTAAACATGTTTGCTGAAAAGTGATTTGGAAAACTGCTTTGGCCATATTATATTTGGTAGTGAAGTTTAAAACTGTAACATATTTTGATTTTTTGGTTAAATGAACTTTTCATGTCATTTTTTCGTTTTATAATTACAATTGGAAATTTATCTTGTTGTCTACAATGTATTACAGAGTTGGGATGATGACTTGGCCAGTACAGCACAACGATGGGCTGATACATGTCCTTCCGGTCATGATAAGTCATACGACAGAGCTGAGTTTGGTTCGTAACATACAAATATTCTATATCTATTAAAGGAACTCCATTAAGGTCCAAAAAATCCTTCAATTTTCTTTTCTCGGATATTAAATGAACTTGAAAACTTATTTATAAGCAAAAGATGAAATATACTATTAATTGAATTGAGCAGTGACCATGCCTGCGAATTTTATACCGATTGCAGCTAAAAGCGGTTAAAACATCTTGTTTTATTTATATATTACATGTATTATTAAATTTTATTCCTTATTATAGTCTCATCTATACACATATATACATATAAAACATTTAAAATATTGAAATTGTATATAGCCATTCTCGAAAGAATTACAAGAGACTTGTTATAGCTAATACTAAGAGGGATAACTCCACAATCCTTTTTATAGAAATGTATAATATGTACTGAAGATTTACCTCCCTTATTTACGTATTTTTACATTCTCAACATTTACATCATATAAATCAATTACAGTATGTCGTTTCGCATATTAAAAAGAACAACAAAAAACAATAGAGTGAACGGATGAACTTAAATTTTACAGACCTTCGTCAAATCGCACACAAGTCTCAAACAATATTTTCAGTCGAGTCCTGTCAAAAAACCTCAATTAGGCACCTTAAACTTACGAAATTGTTGGCGAATATTTTAGCATCATGACCATTTTATAAGCTATGTCTGTAGCAAATATGTTGCTTAATGTCTGTAGTAATAATGTATAATGTATAAATTTTACAACTTACGACTCTTTATGTATTTGATTGTTACATATACATAATTAAACCGGGTCCGGGGAGTTGCAAAACTCTTTTGTTTTCTATGAAAGATACGACTTCTAATTTACGACCACGTGGTTCAGATTTTAGTTATACTTAAGTTGCTTTATTTTGCTTAATATACATATATTTTATTAGTCCTTAAATTTACATATTTCTTGTAGGTAAATTTAATGTTGGACAGAACATTGCATGGGGCTCACCTGGCATGAGTTGGACAAAAGCTGTAAAGCTTTGGGCGGACGAGAAATACGACTACGATTACAATACAAACAAGCCAAAAGCACCAGGAAAAGTGGTCGGCCATTACACCCAGGTACTTGTCATTAACAGTTCTACACTAATCATGTTTTTATCTCAATTTTAGGCCAATTGTGAGAGCATTGGATTAGCAATCTCAGAGGCGCTAGTTCGGTCCTCGGACGGGGCGTAGTTTCTCTGCGACAGTTGATCTCAGACATTCAGTCTAAAGGTCATTTTTCTCTTACCACTGATTCAGATCTCATGTGGGATAAGCTTGTGGAGAAAACGTTTATCACTAATAAGTTATCCAGAAAGCTGGTTTAGCGGATCGGCCGCCGAGATTTGACTATAGATACGTGTTGAAAAACTGGCCAATTTGCAATTAATTGGACTAACAATATACATTTGAAAAATACATATTCATTGTAACAGCTTCGATTTTTTGCTTTAACTTGATATGCCCGTTTATCTCATAGATAGTCGGGTATCTTTAATATCGTCCAAAATTCCATGTGCGTATTCTACATATTAAATATCTAATACATGTAATTAAAATCATGATTGATAAACCGATTGGAAATGAAATATTGAGATTGGTTCTTTTTCAGGTTGTCTGGGCAACAAGTATAAGAGTAGGGTGTGGTTATGCGTTGTGTAATCAAAGAGGAAAAGACACAGATGTCTTCGTGTGTAACTATGGCCCAGCGTTAGTACACATTTAATTTTCATCTGTTTTCAAATGTTTAAAATTTTCCTCTATTTTCAGTTGTTAATTTTATAATTGTTGTTTTGATGATAACCGCATAGATCATTAGCACGTGAGGCCATTTACATTTAGAATGACTAAGGGAATTATAGCAAATAAGACCAGTCAATAACCGATTTCATAGATAAATGTAAACAGCATCTAACGAAGATTCCAGATAATTATTCCAAATAATTAGCTTAAAGGAACTCTTTCTATGTTTTTTTTATCTTAAATGACAAATTCAAATTTTATCCGAGATTCGTGTATCATTTGATGAAGACCTGTTCCAATAACATGCGTATTTCTAGAATCATTATTTGTGTTTTGCAAAATGACCGAAAAACTCATATCGTGCTAGAAAGCACTGCACGAAATTTCATTTTCACTTTAATTCCTAATACATTTTTATAATTTTCTTAGTGTTTGTCTGATGTATATGCCCTATGTGATCCATGCAAGAATTGACAATTTTATGTTTATGTTGGACCCTTTAAGATACATGATATTCAAGAAAACGCAAGGCATTTAAAAGTTCTATTAAAACACTTACACATATTTGGCTAGTTAGGTGGGGGGGGGGGGGTGTTAGCTTGGTAACATTATATTTTTTATCCAAAGTCCTTTTAATTATATACAGCATTTATCTATATCTGAATTATACGGAAGCGTCCTTGTGCCAATACGAGATAGCAGATAGGAGAGAAAAAAGTCTTAAATAGGATTCATTATAACTCCAACGTACATGTAGGAGATAAAAAAAAGCCTTATTAAGAGTTAATAACTCCAACGTGGACTTTATAAGGTAGAAAGGCCAAATTAAAAGTTTATAACTGCTACGTAGGACTTTAAACTCTAACGTATGATTTATAACACCAACGTACATGTAGGAGATAAAAAGGCCTAATTAGGAGTTAATAACTCCTACGTTGGACTTTGGAGGTAGAAAGGCCTTATTAGAAGTTTATAATTCCTATGCAGGACTTTAAAAACCTACGTAGGACTTTATAACTCCTACGTAGGACAACACTTATAAAGTCCTTCGTACGAGTTATAAACTCCTAATTACTTAATAACTAGGCTTCTATATCCTACGTAGGAGTATCTTGTTTTAAATTGGCACCAGGACGCTTCCGTAGAATGATATATATGAAATAAAATAAAAATGTGAATGCCTAGCGCCCTTATTATTGTTTGGAACCAAAGCTGCATAATGTCAGCATGAATCCCAGTTTTATACCAAAAAAAAAAACGTTAGACAGATAGCAACAGGTTCTGTTAATATATATACGTATTTTCGGTGGGGGGGGATAAAACGTTTTTGGGTTGTTGAGTAGATAGCGAGAATGGAAACACACGATACATTAAGCCTAGAGCATAGTGATCTAGATAATTTTTTTAGTGAGTAATGATACTTTTATCAGATATATTGCTCGTTTTACAGAGGAAATATGCAAGGAGAAAAACCGTACACCTCCGGTACACCATGCTCAGTCTGCTCCAGCTCTTGCAATAACAAGCTGTGTGGTACGTGTATTTTAATAATAAATTAAAAATCCTAAAATCAATAATGTCCAGGCGCCTTGCATATTAAGTATTATTGATAATGAGTTAGACTAATAAAATGTTTGAGCACCACACTAAATGCCGTATTCCGGTATATACCGGACAAGGCGCTTTAATGATTAAATGCTCAAGTCTCATCTTTTCACCCGCCAAAATGCACTTTTAGACACCTAATTTATATGTTCACACTGAATAATATACGATAATGAATGAAAAATGAAATGTAAGGTTTTCGCTAACGGTTGAACATTACAATAATAAGAAAGATTTTTAACATAAGTTATCATCGCTATTATGTTTGTTTCTTATTTTAGATTGCAAGAAAGCTTTATGTAAGAATGGCGGAACAATGGATCCAAACTCATGCTCGTGTACTTGTAAATCAAAATTTTACAAATCGCCCGATTGTTCATGTAAGTAGTGAAATGTATACTATCTAAGAACATACGTGTTTCTAACATGTAATGAACATAACTTTGAATGGATCATGATAATATCTGTGGACATCAGCGCCCAATTTATATAAAAAACAAAACAGACTTTTATTATCCAGAAATTAAACAGCGGATTTATAAATGATAATGATACCGGTAATCCGTATTGAATAAAAATATTCAATTTGTAAATTTCCTGTCGTTAGAATTTGAAACTTATAATTGAAAACACAAAATGATTAAAAACCTCGTTTTATTTATGAACTGAATGAAGACATTAATTTTGTAATTCAACCTTATAAATTAAGAATTACGGAATTGTTTCTATGAAAAAAGAAATTGTATGTGGCTACGTTGATACCTTGTTTTCCGGTTTCAGTGGACTGTGGCAGTGGTACCGAACCTCCTCATTGCTCAGGTTGGAAACAATACTGCAGCATGATGTCAAACGTCCCTACAGACTGTCCAAAAACTTGTGGCTGGTGCTAAGGTAAAATACACCATAGAGAGTTATATTTATTTCAGAAATACATCCGAGCAAATGATATTTACACATCTCAAATCAAATCAAACCAGATTTCATAAATGTTTGCATGTACGTATTTTGTATGACCGTCATGACGGTTTAGCACTATATTGTCTAGATAATAATTTGGATTATAATAATATGGGTGTTAAACAAAAATAAAAACAACTTCTATTAAATAGTTTATACCTGTATATTAGATATATATTGTGCTCAAATGTGAAAATACTGATAATACAGTTAAGTTGTTTTAAATGAAAAATAAACATATTTTAAGTATACTAAGAGAAGATATTTGTAGTTTTAAATTAAGTAAACACAGAAGGAATACATAGTGTCATTAAATACCAAAATAATAGACATATTTAGTAAGAATTTCATAGATTCAATAAATTTCTCTACAGTCTTTGACCAGTAATTCTTTAAAGTTTTAACTGCCCTGATCTAGTTCTTACATGTGCAAAATATCAGAACATATCTATACCAGTCGACCATTGTTTTTCTTTGTTAGAAATATAAATAAAAATACTGGATTTTAAGCCATTAAGACCACCAAATGTTAATTGCCATGAAAAAATTCATAAAATATTTATCTTGAAGCATATACTTGCTATATTTCACATTTCAACACGCTACTGGGATCCTTCATATAACCGGACAAAACATTAAACTATTTTTAGCGGTAACTTTTATTTCAAGCCATGAAAAACCATGAAATTGATTATAGGTTCCTAATTCACATAAAAATTACCTTATCAAGCACGAAATGTACATTTTGACCAATAGTCATTATAATGCAAAGTAATGAACTATTATTTCTAATTATTTGTATTTCTTTACAGATCACCTTAACTAGCGGAGAGGAAACATTGACAGGGAGTGATGTCATTTACTCTTTTCGAGATCATTGATCAATATAGTTTCTTTTACCATTCCGTCATTGTATAATTGCTAATATTTATTCATGGATATATATAATATATAAACAACTGTTACACTATTCGATTAAATATTGACTTTCACATTTTAGAACATGTAAGGTTCCACTTTTATGTGTGTATTTGTTCGCTATGTTGTAATGCTAGAACTGTCACATATATACCAAAGATCTAATAGGAAGATGCATCATAATTAAAATATATAGGTGCACATTAATAAGGTGGGTATTATCTTATCAAATAAAATGTATAATCAACTGCAAGGAATCGATATCATTTGTTTAAACAACCACTTTGTTGTTTGTAAGGCATAAAAAGTTAAACATGTACTCTTAGGCAATACAGATATGCTCAAATCAAGTCCTGTGATATCAATGAAACTTTTTGAGGCATTCATTTGAATTATGACAGTTGAATACAGGCAGTTTACTTTTAAAACATAAAACCTGAGATTATTGAAAGCAGTTTTGTTGTGTAAATAGAACACAAAGAATTACCGCGACATCCCTTGTAAACTACAAAATATTGTATTGGTTACAAATTGTATTGAAATATACATGTTCATAACGAATCGATTTAAACATAGTTTGTTTCATTCGCAAAACAATTTGTAAGTGTTATTACTGATTAAGTTTACTTTTAAAACGTGTGATAATTGAACTTTAAAACTTTTAAAACTTTGTTTGTTAAATGAAGATGTTAAACAAATAAAATATATTATGGCGTATAATTGTAAAGAAAATCACACCTCGTTTCTGTTATTTATTTTCAGATGATATACATGCACTCTTATTAATCATCAAAATGTGAAAATGTTAATTGTAGTAAAATCGAGGTACTTACATAATAGTTTTATAACTATTTCATAATAAAATTCTTAATTAAAACCGGCTTTTTTTATTGTATGGTCAAAGATTATTAATATATATATGGCAATTTGAAAAGTAACCATACCAGCACCTACATTATAACCAACGGTCCAAAGAGGTCACTCCCTGCCCACTGAATTACTGTGAACCCTGTCTATTTACAGAGCCGGAGGAAAGAAAAGACTAAAATACCCGATGTTTTCGCAAAACTGTTATGCCACTTATATGACTAATGAATTTACTTTACATAATTCTGGTATATATTAAATTCTAATGATTTAAATAGTTTTTCTGAATAGTCCAATGTATCATGGTATCTAAAAACAAAATATATCTACATTCATGTATTAATGACGCACGAAACCACGAATTTGTATTAAGAACCGTGATAAAACTTGTGGCAAAGTGAAATTAAATAACAGGCCAAAACGTCTTAATTCTTTTTAAAGTAAAAAATTTCTTTACTATTAAAGCTTATGTACATGTATCAACTATTATAAAGACAGTTTTTATGATTTGACTTACAAGTCTTGTGTTTTCTGTATTAGTTTCTAACGATTAAACATATGAGCCGCGCCATGACAAAACCAACATAATGGGTTTAACGACCAGCATGGATCCAGACCAGCCTGCGCATCCATGCAGTCGCTTACCATCCCTATTACAAGTAGAGAAACTGAAAGCGAACAGCATGGATCCTGATCAGACTGTGCGGATGCGCAGGCTGGTCTGGATCCATGCTGGTCGCAAACCCATCATGTTGGTTTTGTCATGACGCGGCTCATATCTTTTTAAAGCAAAATGCTGACAAGATTCAGGTACAAATAACAGACATTATACAATCACAAAGAGTTCACATTGGCACTCTGTGCTAAGATGAGCTGAAATATCACTAAAGTAACTAGAATCACTATCACTAAAGATCAGGATCTATGCTGTTCGATATCAGTATCTCTACTTGTAGTAGGGTTTGTAAGCGAACAGCATGGAACCTGATTAGACTGCGCGGATGCGTAGGCTGGTCGGGATCCATGCTGGTTGCCAACGCACTATGTTGGTTTTGTCGTGATGCGGCTCATATACAGTCTACGTGGCATTCAACTGTACCTTGCTGTTCTGTATTAAGCAGAATGGACAATTTTGAAATGTGCTGCAAATGAGTTCCTAAATGATAGAATTGAATTTTCAAGTATTTTAATTATGATGGTATGACGAACACTGCATATCCTGCAATATGAGAGAGAGTCTTTCCAATAAAGCCAGCGCTATAAATAATGGTTTAACTAGTTAAAAGCATATTGTGCACGAGAAAATATCCGTCCTCAAATAGTGCAAACATTAGTTGTGGACTGTTTATAACATTGAAACAATGCTTATAAGCCTAAAAATGGAGTACTGAATGTGAAATTATTTGTCAGAGCTGGCAAAATGAAAGTAGTATTTTGATTCCATACTATAACTGTAAACATTTCAAGAAAGCAACCAAAAGCAAAATAGGATAAAGACAATTAGCCAATGAGTCACATTTCGAAAATTACAATATTCGATTTTGAGAAATAAAGGTTTTTAAAATTTTTCAAAAGGGTATTAAATTTACCCCCAAAAAAACTAATTTAATTATATAAGGGAGTAATTTTAACCCAATTTCTTTTATTATTTTTCAAAAAATTTCATTTTAAAGCCCTTTTTTCCCTTTCCAATTTCCCATTTTCCATCTCAAAAACGGCGACGGACACAAAGTCATGGGGAAAAATATATAAATATATGTGTTTCTGTTTTTTTGTGTGAGCCACAAAAACCCATTCAGGGAATAATGAATAAATTTTTTAAAAAACGCCCTTTTAGGTATAGTGTTTTGTAGGTGCTCTAAATGTTGTTTTTAACAGAGTTGCCAACATCCCCGTCACTTGTGCTAAGTATTTAAAAATCCCTTAATGGATGAGAAAGTTATTAACTGGAAACAAAATATACCCTACAATAGACCATATCAAACTTTGACCTCCAACTGCTACCTTGACTTTTGAGGTAGGCAACTTTTCAAAATCCCCTCATGGATAAGAAAGTTAAGGACCGAACACGACTTATACCCTAAAATAGACAATGTTGACCAAATCACTAAGTGTGTCCTTGACTTTAGAGGTAGATAGGGGTCTGGTTGTTGCGCATGACACATCGTTTTATTATTACAAACATTTGTGAAAAGTTATTTCAAATTTCTTTGATAAGTGACATAGTGATGGACCGGACACGAACGTGTGACGGACGAATGGACATCCGGACGGACTGACGGAAAGACAGACAGACGGGCGTATCACATTTCTATATCACCGGGGAGACAATTAAGTGATTTTACAGAAAATAAATGATAACAATTTCAGACATTTTCGATTCGGAACGGACGAATCAAAAATATGACTCCTGCCCTTTTGAACCAAATAAACTTCATTTTAAAAAATCCCAACACATTCGCTAATCATGAAAAACATTATAATAATTTGAATAAGTTTTATCTGAAAACAACAACTCAATTCTGCAGTATAGGAAATAAATTACTCAGGGCGTTTGAGTCTAATTTATTTATAATTGATAAAGGGACATTATTGTCTAACAAATGTACTTTTTTATTTTAAGAATAAGAATAAAGGGTTTTAAAGGAAAACACAATATCCGCATAGAGTTATTGTAAATTCACTGACGAATTTGTATACCCATGGCAACAAAATGGAAGAAATAAGTTTTTTACACGAAGCTCTGCAATTTGTAAATATCAAAAATGCATCTTTTATGACATCCTTACATTCTATTTATAACTTATAACTGAAATAATGGAAATGAATATTGTCGCTTCCTTTAACCTTGTATGAAAATTCGTTTTATAATTTATCAAACAAATTGTATGTTAAAATGACGTAAATATTCTATAAATTTTGTAACAAAAATAGGTATATAACATATGGAAGCCTTGGAGGGTCACTTTTGAGTTTCGACTTATAGATTTATTTTACTTTTTTCTTATGACTTTTGATTTATGACTTTTGATTTATGACTTTTGATTTTTGACTTATGGATTTTGTTATTGCCCCACGTGCTTGCCTCATAATTTCCAAGGAAAATATGGCAGAATATGACAACGATTCAGACGAGGTAAGTTCATTTACCTAAATTTCCTGGAGACTTATTTAAAAAACAAAATATGTGAGCTCATATGCAAGAACAGAATCTTATTCTTATATAAGTCTTTTTAATTGATTAAGAAAAGAAAATACTTTGCTTGCATTGCATTGCATTGGATATCCATTTTTTATTTTGATTTCCGGAACAGGCATATATAATCTCAAATGCACATACAGCGTATGAATCAAACGCTTTTTTTTTTATATGGGTTCCAGTTTTAAATCCAAAATCAGTCTCGAATTGTTGTTTGCTGCAGTTTCAATCGGTTTTCACCCGTAGTTTTTTCTTCGTCCATCTTATATTGAATATAGACCAAATTATAAGCCTTATTTTGACTAAGAAATTTGTAGTTAAGAAGTTTCATGAAAAATGGTATTTTAAAAACAATAAATCATACAGCTTTGAACTTTCACACACTTGTTTAGAACACGCTCTAAGTTAGAAATCTCTGTATTGCATTGTTATCAAATTATGCCTCTTTTTCGGCTTTGAATTTATGGTTTAGAATCTTCATGAAAAATGGTTTCTCAAAAACTACTTTAGCGATTCCTTTGAAACTTAAAACACATATTAAGTGTTGACATCTAAGGTCAATGAACAAGTTTCGTATGAGTGGCTCACAATTTGACATACTTATGCCCATTTTAAAGCTAAAATGTTTTGTCAGAAGGTTTATGAAATATGATCCCATAAACCAGTTATGATATAATATTGAAACTTTATTCACTTGTTCAGTATCAATAACTTAGGACACCTACCATGTACAAAGTACATGTTATTTGTATATAAACTTTTGTATACAGTTATGTATTAAGGATTTTTTTGTATTTCATTTTGATGTATTTCATTTCAATTGAGATAACACATACTTTAAATGTTTTCAATTTAAATTCTAGTAAAGCTACCTGCAGAAATTAAGGGCTTGCTGTCGAATGGTTTCAACTACAAAGCAGTTGCAAGGACATCAGCAATACATATTTGTCAAGTTTTCGGAGCCAGTTTAGAAGACTAAAGGTTTCATTGAAAAAGAGCGTTCGTTCCGAGTGGGAAATAGTACAGTTTAGAAAATGCAAAGTGTCCAAACACTGGTGATTTTGTTTTATTTGTTATTGTCTATGGAAATATTAAGACATTTTCGGAATACGAGTGTTACCTTTTCACACTTGTTTCAGACGCTCGATAATTTTCAAGTTTTAACCCCACCACTTATTGTGGACGCTTTATTGGAACCACGCAATGTCACGTCCCGCTAGTTTATTTTATACTGTCCTTATCTCAAATATGGTATAAATCTTGGATCGATAGACAGGTCATTGTGAGACAGAGAAAAGTGTAAAGAATCATGAATTCATAATTCTGGCTTTCATAATTTTCAGTATTTGGCCATTGTAAATTTTAAAACTAAGGTATCGAAATCAAACTTTGCATGTTCATATAGCTTGGCGAGGCAGAAAGAAACATACTTCTTCCTTTCATAGCTATACATAGCATACATTTTAGAAACTCCCCTTTGTTTTTTTGTTTTTTTTTGTTTTGTTTTTTCATACTTAGATTTTGTTAAACTCATAATTATCTCAAAAACTGTTGAAGGCATCAATTTAAATTTACTGGCAGATATATCTCGGCGAGTCAGAGTGCATTGTGTTGTTAACAAAACTTTTGATTATAACATTTAATCGTTCTCCTAAGTTAAACATTCCCTTTTTCGACATGCTGTGGGTTGCGGGTATGCTAATTACGAAAGACTATGAGATTTCCATTGCATATAAAGTAGGTCATTCTTCAAAAAAAAAAACAACAAAAAAACTTGTAGACGTTATTTAATATATACATTATACAATGTATACAGTTTCTTAAAGTTAACTAGGAAATTTTTAGCTAGAGACTGTGTTTGTTTTTTCTCACTTATGAACATTTAGAAATGAAGAAATAACGCTCTGACAATGATTTTAAAAATCCTGACTTCAATAATATTACAGGCACTCTAGCATTGCCAGTTTACCTAATTTATCTTATGTTTTCAAAAGCTTCGTTAGAGCACTCATGATTTCTTTGTTTTTCATCAGTAACGTATCAACAATGTGTTGTTTTGTAGAAATATTGCATGTATGTATGTCTTCTGTGACGTAAATACTTGAAGTTTTTGTTGATTTCAGTGGGTTTTTTTAAAACTGTTTCTTAGTGTAAGCTTTTAAGTAAGGCATATGTGCTATTTTAGAAAAAAATGCTGTATTTCTTATCTCTTTTTTTAATTAAATATAATGAAGCTCAAATGCAGTTTGTTTTTGCATATCTAATACATTTGTTTTCTTATAAGACAACAATCTTGTTAAACAAAATAAAGCACGGTTGTAGAATAAAAAATGCTTGTTGTTATCTGTTTAAACGCATTTTTTCCAAAGAATTATTGATAGCTCTGCCAACTTGTCACGATCGTGAGGTAAAAACCTTTGGTAGTGTGGTCCCTCGGTAGATGTATATTTAGGTAGCCTGTTGAGGGAGTTGGCTGGTTCCACACAGTTTACTTATATAGTGATTGCTATTTGTTTCCACTTTGCTCATTTCAACCTCTTACTTATAATTTTAATGGAACACTATCTCTACATAGATAAATCAATTCTCTGTAACATTTAAATACTGTTTATTCCGGTGGTAAATTGCAAGTTTATTTTGGTTATAACAAAGTTACAATAATAAATTGTCAACAAATGAGGATTCTACTAGTGGATAAATGTACTTGTAAATATTATATGATTTTAACACCTCTCTCGGCTGATGTGCTCCTTACGTTTGGTGATTGTATCACAAATTTGCTTATTTTGCATTAATCTAAAATCAAGTAAAACTAATGTTTATACCAGGGCAAAGAGTAACATCAAATGGTATAAGTCAAAAGTCAAAAGATAAAAGTCATAAGTAAAAAGTGATAAATTTTAAGTGAAAAGTCGCAAGGCAAATCCTAAAAAAAACGAGAAAATAAGTTAGCATTTATTACAAAGATCAATTATTATTTTTGAAATAAAAATCATATATATTTCTTTTAAATACTATAATACATCCTATAAAGTATGGTTGCTATTTGTTGTGAATGAATAAGACGTTTGAATCTAATTACACATACTTGAAATTTCACTTATAACTTATATGTCACGGTACGAATCTATTCAGTAATTTTAGTAGATTTAGATGATGTGCAATCTCGGTCGGGACAGAACTAGCCATGTAAGGGGTTCCGGGTTAGAATCCCGGTATGGCTGCATATCTTTCTCCCCCTGTGACATTTGACATAGTGGAAAGTGCCCTGCCAGTCACGCGGGAGATCGAGGTTCTATTCCTAGTCGGGCAGCCTTTTTGTAACCAGGGCTTGAAGAAAAGATATAACCAGAAGTCGATTCATATAGTGCAGTTATTTTCGTAATACGTATGCCAAAAACAAAAAGAAATACTGCATGTATTTTACGTAAAAAGTCACAAAATTGCACATACATATATTGTGATGTAAAAACGTTACAAATTAATATTTACAGGCTGCTGAGTTGGAAATCTTTAAAAGGACCATTAACTTGTACAATAAATGTGTTTAAATTTGACTTTTTAAATAACTTTAGGAAGATTCCCACTACACGTATGCTTTTCTTGAAAAATTACATGCAAAGACTGTTTAAGAAATGACCCGTTAAGGTATGACCATCCTAATGCACTTCCTCAATTTCAAGAGTATTTACATTAGTTGCATGAAATCAGATGGTTGTGGGTTCGAATCGCAAAGGAGCCAACTTTTTTTTCTTCATTTTTTCTTCTTCAGTATTTTTGTATTTTTCTAGCTATATTTAGATGGAAAAATATGCTCGTTTTCTATTATTATCATTTTTTTTACAGATATTCATTGCCTAATTAATGCTAAATCTAAGAGCTAATACGACATATAACATTTTCAATGCTTTATATATTACAAACTAGCCGGTAAAAGCCCTCCATATTTCACAGAATGAATCAATTTACTTCTAGAAAGGTTATTTACAAGCCCTTTGACTAAATGTAATTTTAGTGATTTTTTAAATTTAGAATGAAATGATAGAAAATGTTCAAATAGGTGGGGTAGAAAAACATTTCCATGCATATTTCTATCGTGTCGAGAATAGTCATGCATTTAACATGCATAGTTCATTACTAGAATGATATTATTTGCATCTAAACAAACAACACTTGCAAAACATGTTTAAATGAGATGACACGGATATTTTTTTCAGACTTTCAATACATGTATTTCTTTTAAAAAGCCTTTTTAATGTATATGTTCTGACTCATAATGATGCCTACAACTCCAAATCCGTACGGTAAATTTTTGCTTAAATTTGCATACAGTGTCCTTTTAGGTATACCACTCAACAATGTTGTCAATTTTACAATGCCTTATAGTGCAAATTAGAGTGGTTATAACTTAAATGATAATTTACAAATATAATGTAATTTGCTCAATATTTACAAACCAATATCTTAAAACAATCATATAATAAAGTGAAATCGTAGACTATCGTCTTTACGATTTTAAAACATCATTTTTTGAAAAATAACCTATAGTAACCTAGTATATATCAATAACACGAAAAAAAATTCAGTATTAGTTGTTTCAAAGCGTATTAATAATAAATCTATTCTCAAAATTAAATCGTTCAACTCGGTACACAGTTGTAGTGCTTAATCAGGGCCCAATGCCATCAATAGATCTGGCTTCAGAAGAAGTGCTAATTCTACGAATTCCCCACATTGTCTTTCTGGGCGTGAATACATGTTCTTTGCAAATATATACGTCTCTCAAGTTTACTGCATTGCCGAAGTCGTGAGTTTCATATAGACCTGGTACAAAAATCAGTGTGTCAGGTTTACCACAAATAACAGAAAAACTGGTTTGTTGCCTTATTTCATGTGCAATCCGATCTAACTCGGTTTGTATGAGGTCCATGAAGCAAAATTTTTAGTTTTCATATTGTATCGGGTCCAGATCATTAAATACACATGTATCGCGTAAGTCTTTAAAATAAATTAATCCACCAATGGATTCCATTTTGTCGTAATGTACACCACCACTTCTCAATGCGATGGTTAGATGTACTTTTTCCAGCTACAATGCTTCGAGTACCAGCAATCGGATCTGTAGAATCGTGTCTGAAGTATTGCTGCAATAGTAAAGCAACGCAGTTTTCCGTACCAACGTCACAACATAGTATTGGCTAGGGGGACTTGATAATGTTCATTTAAGGTGTCTAAAAAGCATCTTGCAATAAGGTGTGGGTCGTTATTTGAGTCCGAAACCTCTAACTATATTATTTTTCTACTATACCCATTCACAGCACCATGGATACAAAATCCTTATGGTTTAAGTTTAACCATCCATATGTCATATAAAACTGGTCCTTTGGCGTAGTATACGCGTCGGCATAAGCGATGAGCTTTCCGCATCTCAATACCATCTGGATCAAGCGGTCGCATTATTTCCATGACGTCGTCCCCCTTGACCTACATGTGGTAATCCAGCATTAACCTACGCCATATTTTACGGTATCCTATGCATTGCCCACTTGTTTGTATTCCTCTGTTTATAACATCAGACACAGTCTCAAAAGGAGTATATATTCCATTACGCCGTTTTAAATTTAAGCGTTTAAAAAGTATATTCACTGTACTAAATGACGTCGTAATGCGATGCCGTAGCAGAAAGTACTCTATTATCAGCAGAGTTTTGTTTGTTATAGATGTTGAGGGTAGGTATCTTTGCACGGTAGCTTTGGTAATGCCGAACAGTATAATGATGAAGACACAGATCAACATCAAGGTTTTCATCCTCGTTACCTTTTGTCCAGTAGTTGTGTCTGAAATAAGAGTTTATCTTTTATCTAAATCTTTATACATTCATAGTATATAAAATGGGTAAATCTCTTAGCTCCGTCTTTTAAAGATTGATAGGTGCGAAAAAATATAACATTTAAAATGCTAGTAGGATATTTTGTTCTAACTGGTCCTATATCTATGTTTGTTCTTAAGTGTTCTTTTCTCAATTGTTAAAATATACAACAAAATTAGACATTGATGCTAAATGCAAATGGTGCTCGATCACAATTATAAGTTAACTTTGTACTTGTGTGTATGAACATAGCACTTGCCGTTCTTTATGAAATTGGTCAACACTATCTAAGTACTTTAGAGAAATACTGATTCTGTGTTAGCTCAATAAAATGCTGAATTGCGATACATGTTTAATACTGTGCACCATGCCATTTTAAGACGTAAAACTTATATCCCCTGTCTACTTGTAAAACAGTTATTTGTTTTTCCCCTGTCTACTTGTAAAACAGTTATTTGTTTGTTACTCATGGACAGATTTTGTGATGAGGACAAAAATGTATAAGCACTAATATAATGAACATATTTAAAAATAGCAGATTGCACAAAACACACAGTCACATTAAATTACATTAAAATTAAATTCCCTCCTTAACACATCCTCTCCTCCATGACAAATCTCAATGAAATTATTTATAACGTTTAAAAAACATACCTGAAACCAAAGTTGCTGCTTTTAGCTTCTAAAGCACGTGTAAAACGGGTTAGCCAAAAGTCATAAGACGAAAGTCACAAATCAAAAGTCAAAAGTCGAAAGTCAAAAGTAAAACATCCGTAAGTCCAAACTCAAAAGTGACCCTCCAAGGCTTCCATAATAACATGAACAATGTGTTGGTCCTTTCGTTTGTTTATTTTGTTTTTTACTTTTTATCCGCTGTTCAACAATATATAATTATATATATAATTTCATTAGAAAGAAATTATTTTATACGCTTAATGGAATTGTCATTCAAAAGGAACAAATAAAAACCCTCGAACTATTATCTTTGTGATATTTAGTAGAAGACACTGTATAGTAAAAACAAATGATTTTATTCATAAGTATATTCAGGACTATATATTCAATTTTAAAACGAAATAATGGAAATAATAAGCAGCTTTATCACATAAACTATGGCGCAGAAGTATTAAAGCCATTTATTAAAAGCAATATTTGGCGTCCATGTCGAAGCGCGACGCCCTTATGGAATGAAATCAGATTTTGTGAAAGGGCAATTGCAACTTTTCGAGCCTTTTCGTCGGCCATAATAGCCGAACATTCCGATTGGTATGAGTGTTTGATTATCAAAAATGAAATGTTGCGATAGGTAAAATGAATAGCGAACTGGTACACTAGTGTAATCAATTGCGTTATATACAAACATGGTTATTATATACGAGGGTTGTTCAAATAGTATTAGGACTAAGAGTCTAAATATTCCATTAAATTCAGAATATTATTTCTTTACATATGTACGGCGATCGTAAAATATTTTCTTCAATTTGAGCATACGTTTATTAAATTAATTATAATGCTAAACGAAGGTACCCTGTCATATTGAATAAATATGGTAACACGCATCTGGCGCAGCGCATCAAATCAGTTTTTGAGCAAAGTTTTTAGAGCTACTCGTGTTATCAATAAATTAATGTAATAATGATACAAGGTAATTATTAGTGTTCTTTCCCCCGATTTTATTCAATAAAAGAAATGCAGTGCTTAGTAGAAGAGAATATTTTATAAGTCCATGTCGTTGAGTTCCCAGATAGCTCAAAAATCAATGTTTTTGAAGAGTGGATCGAGTTCTTTCTCGTTTTGTCTCCAAAAATAGGACCTGGTTATAATTTCACCCAAAACACATGGGTGATTACTTTCTGAAAGAATGTCACTTTTTATATTTTGTATTTATTTTTCATAATGATACTTATTATTTTTGTTAAGATGCGCACCTTGTTATTTAAAATTTCACAGAATTGATATGTGTTACCATATTGTACGGATTTTTTCACTAAATATATATGACATAACTGTAAACTGCACTTTAATTGAATAATATTAAATTGAAAATGTTGAATAAAACAATATTATGCTCGCTAGAGACAAGCATTTGATTTTATTTCATTCAACTTGTTAAAAGTATTGAACCTACACTTATTCAGTATTAACAACATAAACCAAACTTTATTTGTCACAATTGATAGTGTTAAATATCAAAGTGTAGAGTTCCAATTTTACAGTTAAAATAAATTGTTGGTGTAATCAGTTTAAGATGACAATTCATGATTGAATAATAATAATAATAAAAAAAATGTATAGTACGGGTGGGGTTCGAACCCACGCGGACATTCGTCCATTGGAACTTAAGTCCAACGCCTTAACCACTCGGCCACCGTACTCTATACAAACACAAAGACAGAAATACATCTTTATTTTTGAGTATATAAGAAAACCTCAATATCTGTATGTATATATTCGGGCAGCTGCCCTTTCATGTACTTAAAAGTGTTGCCATCCCCCAAAAATGTCCCTTATTTGAGGGCCTAAATGTCCAAGTAAATTTGTATTACATAAAACGTATAATTTGAATTGGAGGCGCCTCATGGTACCATTATATTTTATACGTATTGTGTTTTATTGCCCAATCAAAATAAATGTGCAAAACGTGTGATTTCATGACAGTCCTTCGCTCTTCCCCTTTGCTGCGTGCACGTTGCATGGAATGCACAGGGCGTAGGTAGATTAGCGACATGGCGGATAGAAAACTTTAAATTACTCTGCCCGTTCTCGGGACTTCTACTTCGTCTACGACTGGGGACCATCTGCCGATGTCCTGACTTAATCCCGTAGTCCTATTACTTTTTAAACAACACTCGTAGGCGTGTCTATGAAAAAATCAACTGTAAACCATTCTTAATTTGATTAATATTTTGCGATTAATAAAATAATTTATTCGTGTAGATTCAATACTAAATTTATTGAAAATGTTGAATAAAACAGTATATATGATAGTGTTAGATAGCATAGTGTAAATTTCCACTTTTATACTTTTGATAAATTGTTCATCAGGTTTAGATGACATTCCATAATAAATAAAAATGTATATAGTACGGGTGGGGTTCGAACCCACGCGGACATTCGTCCATTGGAACTTAAGTCCAACGCCTTAACCACTCGGCCACCGTACTCTATACAAACAAAACTCTAAAAACGATTGAAAAGAAAGACTCTATATTAGTGTGTCTATATTCGGGCAGCTGCTCTTCAATGTACTTAAAAGTGTTGTCGCCAAAATAAAGGTCCCTTAATTTTGGACGGGCAATGTGACCTTAATCCAACTGGTACCTGACAGATGTGCCCGTTAGCTTAACGAACATGTTCTCTTCTAAATCAATCTTCGGAGACAACTTGAGGTAAGCTCAAATGACAATACATGTTTTTGTGTTATTTTTGCGGTCGAAGTATCGTTCATAATTTGACGAATATGTGGTTGTGAAGAAAAATTAGGTCTTTTTTCTTTAAATGATTTTTGTCTGTCCAACAATTGTAAAATTGGCTAAAATTGGCCCTAAGACATATGTGAAGGCCTTAGTGTCCAACTTTATGTCATCTGCTGGCTTCCTGTTATAAAATTAAGAGGAAAAGAGGACCAGCTGTCGATGTCCTGACTAAATTGGAGGTGATTGGACCTACCATGTAGGCAGAAACGGCAAGGATTGTGTGCTAGTGTACGTGAGTCCCGTGCACAGACAGACAGTTTGTAATGCAGGCCCTTTGCTTTGCACCAACAGACCTTTTAAGGGCTATCTCCTTTCATTATTGTCTCAGGTTACTGTACATTTAGGTTCTCATTGACGCCGAACAGTGACCTACTCTTGAATCAAAATTCATATGGTTTGCTAATACTACGTGGAAAGTGCATGGAGGTACAGGATCCATGTTGTTCGCTTACCAACTCTATTACAAGCGGAGAAACTGACAGCGAACAGCATGGATCCTGATCAGACTGCGCGGATGTGCAGGCTGGTCTGGATCCATGCTGGTCTCAAACGCACTATGTTGGTTTTGTCGTGACGCAGCTCATTTTAATTTGCGAAACTTACAAGTATAATATCTGGTTATAAAGACAAAAACATGTCGTAGTATTGAGCATTTCACAAGATTGTCTTTTGGCCTTTAGGAGTGGTACTAGATTGCAATGAATTAAATAAAATTGTAAACGTTCTCATACTCGTACATGTATATGTTATCTTGCAAAGATGTTATAATTAAACTTTACTCATTTAACTGTCCTATCCTCCTCTGTATATGCTGCAGAGTTATTCTACATAAATAAATTGTTTAAGTTATTCTCGTCACTAAATGACATTACGTTGTATATTTATCTGTTACCTTGATATAATTATCGCTGTTTTATTCTTGCATATAAAGTCACAAAATCATATGATTATTTTATTACAAACATGAATACATTTTTACATATTGAAAGATCAAACTCATTTGACTGTTGCGCATTTCAGTTGTATCCATTCACTGTTAAAAAAAAAAACTAAAATGCGAATGGGATATACATAAAATTACATACTTTATTATTAGACAAATCTAATTCAACGTACAAAAAAGCAAAGTTAGTATCTATGGTCATTCGTGTAAATCACAAGCCCTCTGCAAAAGACACCATCATTTAAAACATAATTTTACCTTCGGTTATCTGTACAAATTGTCATCTAGTAATTAAATTAACCTCAGGGCACATTCTTCGAGTATTGATCTGCTAGTTTATACAAATTGTTTTTAGACATATACTTTCACTGTATGTTATCTTGCATTTTTTCGGCCGAGGGCAGTCTTAAATCAATTAAATTTCCTTTAAAATTTTCAAAGAAGAGCTGAATAAGAGTTGCATTTTCACTGGTCAGTATAATATATATATATATTGGCCATTCTTAAATAAGGAAAACAATCAAAAATCTTTCTGAAATGGTTTACGCGTGTAATTTGAGGTATGTGACCAGTTTCGTAGATTTGTAAGTTCTTTTACTTTATAGTTAAGATTTTCAGTTACTTCAGTTCTTTTAAAATGCTGTGATGAAGATAAATGTTTTTATGAAGACCACAAATAACGTTGACAATCTTGAAAATCATACGCGTGCAAATATCGAAAAACACAATAAAAAACGAATGTTTCTGCTACGCTCATTTATGTCAAATAAGTGATTAAAATGATGTGTTCAATTGTTATGAAGTTTAAAAATTTCTTAAATTTATGTTTATTCTTGAAATATGTATATTTATATAACCGACAACGATTTTTGTCGGTGGTGCAAATCCTTGAAGAAGATCTCATTTGATACAAACCTCTTATTTAAATGTCGATTTCATTCAACTTCACTTGCTTAAGTAGTTCTCTAAAAATCTAAAATGACACTCAGAATTATACATATTGCTAAATAAAATCTGTTTTAATCTGAACCGGCATTCACAATCTAAAAACGATATACACGAGTAATTACGTTATTAAAAACATTAGCAAAAACAGGTGACCAATGAGATACATGCAACCCTGAAAAAACTGATTTTACTTATGAAATCTTTGGTCGACAAGTAATTGACACTTGTGCGTCCGAAACTTCTAATAGTCTAATATTTTACCATTCAAAACTAGATCCCGGAGTACTTTTCGTTGTCTTGATATTTATATATATATAATATATATAGGGATGCTATTCTTTAAAAACACTTACTACTTAGAAATGTTTTTTTTAATTGGAAAGATATATGAGCCACGTCACCACAAAACCAACATAATGGGTTTGCGACCAGCATGGATCCAGACCAGCCTGCGCATCCGCGCAGTCTGATCAGGATCCATGCTGTTCGCTATCAGTTTCTCTACTTGTAATAGGGTTTGTAAGCGAACAGCATGGATCCTGACTGCGCGGATGCGCAGGCTGGTCTGGATCCATGCTGGTCGCAAAACCATTATGTTGGTTTTGTCGTGACACGGCTCATATATATAAGTCATTTTTTTATGACTGTATCAAACACTGTATTGAATGGTGTACTTTTGCACCAGTGACATTAAAAGTATTTAATATCGTCATATGCACCTTACTGTCTGCTTATACTTCAATAACACAATACTTTTTCATCATTATATAACATAAAGGTGTCTGTATGTATGTATATTTGATAAAAGTCCTTGCTTTATGAAGACCTGTCTCTGCATATCAAATTACGTCAATGTTTTATTATACTTCTTGGGGCATTTTATATTGCTAGGATTGCATATGAATGAAATGTTCTGTTGTACAGTTTTCTACAAATTATCTTGAGCCAAGCTTTATATCTTGCACGAAATTACGTTGATTTACTCTTTTTCACATAAGTTAACTGAACTGTTCTTTTGCAGGTTTGAGTTTCAAGCTATTGACCCAAATTTTAGAAATGCATAGTAGCAACTTTGTTTTCCTTGATGCTCTCTCAACATACAAATCAACAAAACATATTTTCGTTATGCATATAATTTCCATGTAAAGTATCTTGTTATAACGATATCATTATATAAACTTTTTTAAGTTACATAGAGACCTTTTAAAAAGTGATAAATGGGTTCAATGATATGACAATTCTTTTTCGATACTGAACATTAAAGACACACACGACAGAGTTAAAAAAATATGGTTGTATGAGGTAATTGGTTATTCTAAATATAGTATTACTTTTCTTCTTATGTTTTACTAGATTTCCTAAATTTCCGGCCGACTCGGGAATCCCTGATAAGTAAATCTACTTTTCCTGCCACATATATATCAGTGCAGAGATAGAAAATCTATCTTCTTAACAAAACGGAAAATCTCTGTTGAAGTGACTTTATCTTTAAGGTAAACTACGTTTATCCTTGAGTAAAATATTTTTGTCATAGAAATTTATTATGAAATCTATGAAATTCTTACTGAATATGTCTAATTTGAATAAAAGAATGAAACAACTATGTAAAATATGGGAAGCTGCCGTCCAAATTACAAGTAAAATAAAGGTGTTCATTTCTTAAAAAAAAACCTGCTAGGTTTTTTTTTAATACACTATAATTATATTCATATTGCGACCAATAATAGTGCTTACAATGTTAACTTGATATAAAACAGAGGTGATTGTCTTTGTGATGTTGAACATCTTATTTTAAGAGTCAGTGATTCTGTTATAAAACCATCAACAACAGTTAGAACCTTGGCGCCATACTGGACTCACATTTAGACATGGAACAACATGTGAACTCAGTTTCTCGTTCATGCTTCACGAAAATTCGACAAATACTCGTAGGTCAAATTCGGAAATACTTGACTGTTGAGTCAACCAGAACCTTGATAAACTCGCTAGTGACATCGAAAATAAATTAATGTAATTCGTTGCTATATCGATCTCCAAAGTACGTTCTCAACAAGCTCCAAAATTTTCAAAATACGGCTGCTCGTGTAATTACCAGGACACCGCAAAACTGCCACATAACCCCAGTTTTAAAGGAACTACATAAGGTTCCTGTGTACATCAGAGTTGAGTACAAACTCCTTACATATGTATAAAAGGGGCTTCAAGGACAGGTACCTACGTACATACGAAACATGCTAGACATTTATATCCCATCCAGACAACTTAGGTCCCTGAATTATTGCTTAGCACTTGTAGTACCGCGTAGTAGGACTGTGACTGTGATCGTGCTTTTATGACGGCAGCCCCTAAACACTGTCATGCCTTACCTAAAACACTTAAAAGCTATGCTGGACAGTGTCTAAGTATGTGGGACCTCATTCTCAAACCTGAATGTTTATGTTTTCATCGAATCTAATTTAAGCCGGAAAAACGGAAACGTATACAGGTATGTACAAGCAAAACATAAGAAAAGAAATTACTTTACAATATTTAATGAAAAATATGACCAAATAAATTCATATATATACACAGTTTTGTAATGTTTGTTTATACGTTCATAACATAGTTTGTAAGACTTCGAACCTAGAAAATCAGTACAGAGGATATCTTTCAGCTTTAAGATCAAAATAAATGACAAAAGTACATAAATATTACAGACCCGATATAGTTCAAGTTCAGTCAACAAAACAGTTTAAAAACATTCAACTCTAAGAATATTTGACTTAATATGAAATAACAAATGAGCTAGTTATAAATTTAGAATTGTCTAACTTGTTGAATCGAATCAATTATTATCAAAAACCATACACAAATGTGATTTATCAACTATAAAGAATAACCGATACAGTAAAACAAAACAATAAAAAAATAATAAAAACTTAAAATATATAAAAAAATTAAAAATTGGATTGCAAAGTCTGGTAATTTAAACCAACAGCACTAGTATTAATTAAGTGTCTACACTTTTATCTCTTCAATATTTATTTTTATATTTGAAATGATGGAAAACAGGAAGATCGATCCTTCGGGAAACAGCTTTTCACTTCATTAACGACCAAGCTTCCAGTGCATTAAATTTCCATCGTATAAAGTCTCGATATCATTAATAACAACGTACCAAACACATAGACGAAGACGACAGCCTTCTAACATACTTTTGATAGAGCCGTCATGATTGAAAAGTGGTCTGATCCAGGACAATATTACATATAGATGAATAAAAGATGAATACGTACACTTAACAAAATACAATATTCTATTATAGATAAGTAAATTCTAACCATAAATGTGAGTACATTTCTTTACTTAATAAAACTTTAATACAAATGACTATAATTTAATTTCATTCAAAATTAAGTTAGACATTAACTATAGAAAAAACAACAATTACACAAAATATATATTTAAAAAAACAAATGTCAAATCTCTTACTACAAATTCAAACGTTTTGATAATCAAATCAACAACAATTATGTATATATATATTTAGTTTAAGCGTATTGTTACAATGAGTTAAACTCACACTATCTGTAACCAAAAGTTCTCACAACATGGGACTTAAAATATTTATGGTCAGTTTGATGATAAAAAAACATGATTCCAATATTTTCTACTCCCGACTCCGTCTCCTTTAACCAACGAATACTTATGCCCATTGGACACAACATTATGATTCCTGCGTTGCGAATCAAAACCGTTACCACCATGCCACCGATCCTTTACCAAACTTGTCACCAATAATAATGGAAAACAACACTTAGTCTAGTAAAACATGTAACACATTTAATAACAAACGCGATTTAAATGTTTCAATTAACATCCGAAATTTCATGAAAGAACATGTAATTAGAGTATCAAAAGAATTATAAATCACATTAAAAAAAAATCAACGCCATTTAAGTAATTAAGATTAACTTACATCATCGACAACAGGGATGCATTTAATAAAACATTTCTTAAATTGCGAACATGTGACACACGTTTAACACCACAGTTACTGTTTCTTTTTAACACATAACGCATAAATAAAATAAATAATAAATAATAAATGAATAAAACTGGCATTACAATATTGACAAACTAATGTTCACATTAATAGCAGAAATTGTGCTTATACATGTACAACGATTTTAAACATACAAAATATTGATGATATCATAAAAATAACATACTGAATTCATAAGTACTGCATGTGTAACAGTTAAATGTTCACATAAGAGAAAACAAGATTTGTTTTTGGCTCCCCTTTTAATATAACATATTTTAAGAACGCAATCTGTTACTAAGAGTCTGCTTCTTGTTTCGCTTTCCTATCCTGTATACCGCTCAATCCCGCACCTGTTTTTCACATTTTGAAACAAGTTTTCGGAGAAGGTTACCAAACTGGCGGATATTTTCTTGCAGAGCTCTTTCATCGGCAGCTATCGATGATTTTGCGTCGATTACAACAATTGGTCTGTTTTTCTATGAATGATAAAAAAGTAATCAGATTTACAAAATTACGAAGCTTGAGGTAACCTAAATTTTATCACTATACAAAATGTTTTATTTATAATATAATAAATCTTTGTAAAATGCTGTTTATTTTCTTTTGTTTGAACATGATATGAGCCATGTCATGACAAAACCAACATAATGGGTTTGCGACCAGTATGGATCCAGACCAGCCTGCGCATCCGCGCAGTCTTATCTGGATCCATGCTGTTAGCTTACAAACCCTATAACAAGTAGAGAAACTGATAGTGAACAGCATGGATCTGTATCAGACTGCGCGGATGTGCAGGCTGGTCTGGACCCATGCTGGTCGCAAACCCATTATGTTGGTTTTGTCATGGCGCGGCTTTTTT
>NW_026855975.1:0-130232 GCF_026571515.1 Ruditapes philippinarum | reverse complement strand
TAAATGCGATTTTCGTCAACGTTATTAAAGGGTGTTCATTGTTTTTTCAACTTTATTACGCTATAGAAATTATAGAAAACAACATGGGACCGGTTATGTAAAGAATCTTTTTTTGGATCATAAATAAAATACTAATGATTCCAAATTTTAAAATAATAAAGTATTGTTTGATTTATAATGCGTTTTACATGAATATTTAATATGTTTTGTCTATTATCTTAATTTTTATTAACATCGGGTCTAATAGACATCTGTATCACTGTTGATCCCATTTTAATTCATGTACCAAGCTTTATTTTATAGCATAAATATTTGTTTTCTACATGTTATCATAGTTTTTGCCCTAAACGCCTAAGGTTTTTTCGCGCTTTTACGCTTTGTTCCTTTATGACGCCGCTTCCGGAAAATTTTATTATTTTTTCCCACTGAAAAGGGCCCATATACCGAAACTTTTGCAATAAATTTAATTCAAAATGTCGTTTTTTTGGGGCTTTCGGGAATTAAAAAAATTTAAGAAAAAACTATTTTTTGTAAAAAAGTACTTAATATGGGGAAACCTATTTTAAACCCTACCCAAAAATTTATTTTTACTGCTTCATTTAAAAATATCAAAATTAAAAAAAGGGGAAGGGCCCTAACTCTTTAAAGCAGAAAACCCTTTAAAGCAAAAAACTATTTCTTATTTTCTTTTTAAAATTTTTCTTAAAAAAGCATTTATTTTTTAAAAGAATAAAAATAAAAATTTCCCAAAATTTTTTAAAAAAAAAAACATGTTTTTTTCCGGGAAACCCGGGAAATTTTCCCTTTTTCCCTTAAACCGGGCCCATAAAACAGGCTCAATCAAAAGCGAGTCTAAAAAATTATATTTTGTTAAGATTTCTTTTTGGGATCAAGAGTTGGTATATTTTTTATACTTCATTTCAAGCCTTTAATTGCACTATTGACCCGTTGATTAACTTCATTATAATTTAGCCGCGTCACGATCCATTCTATTCCCGCTATCATAGTTCTCTATTTTGAAATTTGGTTTGTAAGCGAACAGCATGGATCCTGATTTAAGACTGGCGCAATGCAAAGGCTGGTCTGGATCCATTTGCTGGCCGAAAAACCCATCATGGTTGGTTTATTGTCGGTGACGCGAACTCATATATTTCCCCCTGACAAGCATTGCGGTGAATATTGGCTTCTATAATTTAATTCAAGACGTACAACACTTCATACTTTTTATGCTGCAGCAACCTTTTGTCTCAAATTTTCTTAATTTTTTGAATGACTTATGATTTAAGATAATGTACGATAATGTTTTATTATGGTAAATTACAATCATGAAAGTCCCGAAAACTCTCAACTTTTATCCTTTGATGGTCGAAAGAGTGTTTCAAGAATGTTAACATGTGGTTGTCCTGAATCAAGATCCTGCATGTTGTAATTGAGGCTGTATACACAACTAACATGAAATTATTATAATATATGAACGAGTATATAATTATGCTTATAAAACAATTTTCAAACATATAACTGGCATTCGAGCAGTTCCGTACAGAAGCAGTAACCCGTATTTTTCATTTTTAAACGCTTGATTTTTTACATGCATTCTTCAAAAATTCATTTCAAATCAAAGTAAGCAGATACATAATACGAGACAAAAATCTAAAGTTTGTCAGTTCGGCAGTAGTATAAAAAGTCTCATTTTAAAAAATCACTTTCACCTGTGCGTTGTCAAACGTTGACCTTGTTTTACTGGGGGAATTCCGTCCTTGCGCGCATGCGCAAATATACTTACACGTGAGGCATGTTAAAGGGTTTTTTCCACTAAATACCACTTGTTTACAGATAAGAAGGGCAATGTGATTGAAAAACTTGTTAATTATCAGAAATTTTGACCAATATTACTATATAAAAATAATTTAAAATGGCTTTTGATTTGCGCAAAATATTATGCATACAAGCATGCCATCGCATAGTGAAATGCGTTTGGGGTAATGGTACCGGGTAATAGATACACGCGTTTAGTCTGCTTTCTATTTCCTGAATTACATCTATTTATCTCTTAGAAAATAGTTCGTTCAACAATTATAAATTGAAAAAAAAGGTCCGATATAATAAAATTGTATAATTATAATGGGTTATTTTATGTACGGGAACTACTTCTCTTCATACAAAATAATGGATAAATTTCTGTACCCCCATATGAGGCCTCAATAACTAAGGGTTATTCTCCTGTTTCAGAAACATGAGGAATTCATGATTTTGTGACGAGCTTGAATATTCGATGTGTAACATTTTAATTTTGGTGAGTGAGCGTAATAAAAAATAATTGTTTAATAACTACGATTTTTTGTACGGAACTGCTCGCATGCCAGTATTACTGCAAATATGTGAACATATTATATCAAATAATTAAAATATATGCATTCATTTCTTATAGAAAAAATTGACTTCCGTTTTTTTATAAAAATAAATCATTTATAACCTCCCTTATTATCATGAAATGTTAATTTTGGTTACTATCTTTTTTGTATTAATCGCTTTTTTTGAACTAACAAAATTGCTAAACCTAATTTGAGCATATATTTATGATAAAACCCAAACAAAAATTAAATTGTGTTTCAGGATCTTTAAACAAAAATCCTTATGCATATGTTTCGTAACGATCATCCTTTAAAGCAAAACGTATGTTGTATATATTGAGCTTTGTTTATTAAGATGTTTGAATGTGAAAGTGTGTTCCCAGATGCACAGTATCTTACCTGCATTTACAAATAAATACTTTCTGTCTTGTCATGCAATACATTGTTTGTTTTTTATGGAGTATATTTACAACCTCTAGTTTATATATACCTTCAGTCAGTGATTATATCATTATCTGTATAGACAATTATAGATACACATGTTTAATATCGTACCGAAATAAATATATTTTGGCAAATCCAAAAGTCAAGTTTTAAAATGATTTTGTTGCAAAAGGCCTTGTTCATATTGCTTGATTATTGAACATTAAATGTGACACATGTTAAACGACATATAATCATCCACTGTAATTGTTAAAAAAGGTAAAGATTTAGTGGTGTTGTTTGTTTGTATTGGTTTTACATCGTACCGACACAGCATAGGTCAAATGGCGACTTTCCACCTTTACTCGTGGGTGCCCTTCCGTGCAAGATGGGTACCTGAAAAGACTTAACGACGTCCGTAAACTAGCTGGAATGCTTTCTCGTATGAATCAATCCAAAGATAATTACGGGATTCGAACCCACAACCGTTAGGGGCAAGAACAAGTAAAAACAACTAAAGGCTGGTAAATTGTTGCAACTCTCAAATAATAAAATTACCATTTCATTGCTGCCATTTCAATTAAATATCAAATCCCAGAAAAGTACAAAAACAATAAAGCACCAACTATAGGAGTATGAAATCAATATGTTTCCCCTAAATCATGATTTTTCACTGACTGAAGTGTTCGTTTTTTTTAACCGAATATATTACTGAATTATTATGTACAATTGTAAAAAGAATACATTCCATTTTTTTTAAATATATCATGTAAACTTTATGTAATCATTGTACTTCAGTTCACGCCGATCTTGATGAAGGTTAAAGCCATAATCATCAGAGATTGTGTAATTATATGTTATGAAGATTAGCATATAATCTAAAGAAGACCGTAGTGCGATTGTTTAGGCATACATGTTTCGTCACATTGTCATTCCTAGATAAACTTTTCGGCATTCGATGCTGAATTACATTACATTTTACAGAATATATTCTTACTAAATAAGCGGTCTCATGATAGTCATTAACTTTTACTCTAGTTGAAAATGATGTAACAAATAACGTTACTCACTGTTGCGCTAAGATTTAACGTATTTTATCAGAAACAAATCAAGATACAGGATACTGGCCGACCGAGATAAAAAATACAAAAAAAGAAATGAATCAAATTAGACCAGATAATGTACAAGTTACAATATTAGAGGGATCCATTATTTTCGGGAGTTTTCATATAGGCAAAATTAAAGCTGTTTTTTTTTTTACTTGGCACGATGAAAAATATGATAATAGATACATTTAAGCGAAACTAATTTGGGGGGTCCCCGTTATCACTTCTGAATTATCTGCCCTTGAATCCGATTTTTTTTTTACTAATTTGAGGTCATCTCAAGTACAGATAACTTATACGTATGTATATTAAATATTGTTTTTACTTCAAGATTATGGCTTTTTATTTGTTTTTTATTGTTGACCACAATACATATTACAGGTACATGCTATTCCGTATCCTATTTCTGATAAAAAAAATTAATATGAATGAAGGGCTTTAAAATTCTTTAAATATGGACCTATTTTTAAAGAAAAAGTCACATGTTTAGAAAAGAAGGAAAAAAGTCAATCAACTTTTTATTCTTTATTGAAACTCTGCACACTGACTCAAACAGAAATAAACTATATAAAATAAGCAAATAATAAGCATTACTTACCTTGATTGAGAATTGTCTGTCCCCAATTTAAGCAAAAAAGATCAACTCAGAGGTAGATACCTCAATTACGAGTGCGGTGACCCCCCAGGTATTTGGCTTTAAATGTTTTATCATCATATTCTATAAACATTCCAAGTTTTAAAGGAGCTTTACTGAGGTGTGACAGGCTATTAAATGTCCAAAAATTGTAAACAAATTTCCACACAGATCACAATATAATAACTAAAATAACAATACTTAACATAATAATCAACCCTTTAACAACAATTACGCTAGAAAATGCATTTTTTCACATTAGTTTATGGTGTACATGTACAGAAATTACACACAATTCAGCGGGTATGGCTAAAATTCGCAACGTATATATTTTGGGGGTAACGGAGTAAACGGCGCAATTTTTTTTTTTTTTTTTTTTTTTCAAATCTAAATTACCGTGCTTATTTAACTTGAATAAAACGAGTAAACATTCAATGTAGCAATACGTCGCACAAAAACAGTGTAGGTCATTTTACAGAATCTTCAGCTTTACTGGTGGAAAAAGAACTTATGTGCCACTCTTTGCAAGAACATTTTTAGTACAATGAGTGACGTTTCGTAAGCTGCCTTGATAGTATGTACAAACATGTTCCAAATACACACATTTCTGAACATTATATCAAAATATGATAAAAAAGATCAACAAGGAATGGCGGGGTTCAATGAACGCAAACCCACACGATCCATCAACAAGAGCCAGTGGCAAGGAGCCCAGGAGGACATGAAGTGTATGTTATTTAACGTTTATGATTCTGTTAGAAACATGAATCTTTATGACGTTTCGGTTAAGTTGTACTATAGATAAGATCAAAGTACCGAAAGCACTGAACAAGACAGATAAAGTAACAAATTTTCGTTCTAGTTCCACAGGTAATAAATTCTATATCTAAGGGTTTATGTCCTATGAAAACTCCATTTCATTTAATTCTGCCCATTGTTTTCTCGTTTAGGGCACACGAATTATTTTAATTGGGGGCCATATGCCGTTTTTAACGGAATGACACTTACGTGTCACTTTAACGGTTCCATAATAACCGCCATATGAAAACATCTGCGGATGTTTCAAATTTCCAAATTATACCAGTTCATGTCAAACTCTGCATAAGCTGGTGCTAGGGGCGTGAAAAGTAGTTTGCACTTGACAGTACCGTCCATGTACAGGCTCAATTAAAAAAATCTGGTAACAAAATGACCCCTGGGAAGCATTTATCACAAAAAAAATACAAGAGAATTGCAGACTCGCTGCACATGAAGGATAATGAATACGTGCAACATCCCAAACGCCCATTAGCATCTGCTTGAGCGGTACTCAATTCTCAACATTTAAACCGAGCCTGCAACATTTTTAATTTTGCCGTGTTGGGCTTTCTTTAGGGATTCTTATTTTCTCTGTTTTATGCTCCAGACAAGATTTTTCTTAAAGGGGTAATAATTCAAAACGGAGCAAAATAGAGTTATAATTCTTTAACACTGCACTCCGCCCAAAATGCCCTCTACCACTGTGTGCAGTTTAAACAAATTATTTCCAAGGTTTTTGAAGTTATGCTCCGGCAAGCACAACGGATGGACAGACGGACAAGGCGGCGACAATATGATTTATCTTCCGGGAGCATAAAAAGATTGTATAACCACTTTTGATACGACTTTCCAGATTTTAATTACTGGAGCTGCATCTGCAGCCTGACTACTACAAAGTGCGAGTCTATGTTCCATACAATGTATTTGATATGAGATTAGGCTTAAATCTTATAAGTAAATCTTTGTCTGTCATGAACACACAACACTGGCTCCATCTGAACCGACGCCATCGATATAAATATCTCTTTGTTAAATTCACCAGTAACAATGTGGCCATACCACGTGACTTTTCGGGTACGGAACACGCCGATTTTTCACCATATTCAGGTATGTTTTATTCACAACTTATTTATTACTCAACCGATTTTTGATCAGATAAGGCGCACAGTACCCGTAATTATATCAGTTATCCACGGTATATAAAAATTCTGAAAACCCCTGAATGGTTTTTGAGAACATTCGAGTACAGTTTTCTTTTCATAGCCTTGGCCGAGGGGAACGGTACACACTCATTTGGCATAACAGGCGATTTCTAGCAAGTCATATGTTTTTTGACACTATTTCATAGAAAAATACATGTTAAATCTGATATGTTTACTATGTCCAATGTGTCAAGTGAATGCAGTGATGTTTAAGCATATTTTCATAAAGTTATGTTGAAATGATACGGAACACACTGTTATTTCAAAAGATACGGTACACACACAATTTCTGTCTTTGAAACAATTCTGAAATAAAATATATAGAAAAATTAATTTAAATTATAATGTGAGTGATTTTTTCATAGTTATACATTTTATTAATTTAAACGAGAACCCTTGGACCTGTTTTGCAAAGTGTCATTATGCCTACAGTTTGAGGTAAACAGGATTATTAAAAAAATAAAAGAACATTTTGAGAGTACGTTGCACAAAACTCGATTTTATATGTTGAGCAATTAATATTTAACTATAAAATGTTAAAATTTTAGGGAGGGATACGGAAGACATTCAAAATTTTGTTTTGTTTTGATTTTCATTTGAAACGATTAGGTATATTTTTTTGGATTATAAAACGAATTGTGAAATTCAAGGACATCTGTTATGTGCGATTATTATTTCATTTAATTTGTTTGTTCGAATATATAAATGACTATCTAAACGTAGTATGAATATATAAACAAACAAGAAGTTAGGAGTAAGTTGGAAATATATGTTCCTTGCAAAATGTTGTTTAAATAATCGAATTTGGAGAAAAAACGCTGGTTTTGATGTAAGTGGATTTTTTTTAAATCACGGAAAGTTTTTTCGGCCACATGATATTTAGTATGAATCATCTGCCAGGGTCCCAAATTAACTGCATGTATCTAAATTATCAAATTATCTACATATGGACAAATATATTTCGCAGTTTTACGTGCAATCAAAATTAATAATTTGATAATTTGAAGAACCCATATGGGAACAAATTGAAGCCTGTTATATAACGTAACGTAGTTTATTCAAGGTAACCTTGTTACATATACATGTAAGGATATACATGTTAGGAAATTTGGTAAAATAATGCTTATCTTGGACTTTCATTTCAAGATGCATTTAACACTCGAGTTCATGGATATGTGTGCTTGCGTGTTTCTGTTAAAAATAAAATGATATTTTAATAGTACCCATTTTGTCAATCAAATGCTATGGATTTTGGAGGCTGCGTTCTGTCTTATATACTACATGAAGTAGGTACGAGACCACAAGTGACTTCGATGTTCCGACTTTTTTATGTGAGAAAGTTTTCTTACTACAGTACAGAATGTCGATCGTTTTACTCAGGTGCCCGTTCGTTCTTTTATTTATACCCAGAGGGGCACTTGTAAAACTCGAAAGTCGCCACATGATAATGTCAGTTTTATGAGCCGTGAAACCAAACCAAAACTGACCTAATTACATGAATTAAAAGTTATTTTTGATTTGATTTAATTAAACATGACCATGATATTGCAAAATTGTACCTAATAACTTGCTTATTATTAACAAAACATAAATATATATAAATTGTTATCAAGTAATGATACTTTTCAGCGATTTAGGTCATGACCTTGTTTTATTTTTTCAGGATGAAGCAAAAAGACATATCTTACTTCACTTAAACTAAAATAAATAAAAAACAACAATAAACATAGCATTTTATAACATTTTCTTTCTATAGAGCGCAACTACCTGATTCTGTGAAGATCGAAGTGTTTAACATACCCTAGGTGATTTTAAATAGGACAATTACATGGAGGTTGTAAATGTTAAGCGTGATCTCTTGAAATATAGTGTACAAATACATATAAACATTAAAAGTAAGCATTATGATACATTGCAAAACAGGTCCCAGGGTTCTCTTTTAAATTAATAAAATGTATAACTATGACAAAAATCACTCACATTATAATTTAAATTAAATTTTAATATATTTTATTTTAGAATTATTACAAAGACAGAAATTGTGTGTGTACCGTATCTTTTGAAATAACAGTGTGTTCCGTACCATTGCAACATAACTTTATGAAAATATGCTTAAACATCACTACATTCACTCGATAAATTGGACATAGTAAATATATCAGATTTAACAAGTTTTTTTTCTATGAAATGGCGACAAAAACATATGACTTGCTAGAAATCGCCTGTTATGCCAAATGAGTGTGTACCGTTCCCCTCGACCAAGGCTATGAAAAGAAAACTGTACTCGAATATTCTCAAAAACCATTCAGGGGTTTTCAGAATTTTGATATACCGTGGATAGCTGATATAATTACGGGTACTCTGCCCCTTATCTGTTCAAAATCGGTTGAGTAATAAATAAGTTGTGAATAAAACATACCTGAATATGGTGAAAAATCGGCGTGTTCCGTACCCGAAAAGTCACGTGGTATGGCCACATTGAGTAATAACACTTTTCAACCAAACAAGGTGCCATCTTCATATCCAACATCAAGTTAAAAATAGTTTCGGGAACAACAGTTCAGAGTTTATAATTTTTGCATTTAATGCAATTTAATTACTCGCGCACTCGATGATTTCATCTGAAAGTATCGTAACGAAGGAAGAATTGTGTATTTGCACGTCAATTTCTGTGTCGGTATGTTAATAATTCATAACCTTTATAATAACAACCATACAACACACGATAATTATATTTTAAACTATTCAAATCATTACAGTAACTGCTATTTTCTTTCAAAAGATGAATTAAGCTTTCAATTTTAGAAAGTTAATTAAGTTAATTAATGATAAATGCGTGGTACATGTATTTATGTTGCTAATTACATATACTGCAATAGTAAAATGTCTCTTGATATAAACTATGCCATAAATCTATGACAAAACAGGAGAATGAAAATAAGAGCTATTTTTGGAATAGAAAGGTTACAGGAAATCTGGGACTAGAAAAAGTAATAATTAAATAAATGAAACATCAGAATGATTGATATGTTGAGGTAACGTAACCCGATATCGTACCTTATTCAACATTCTTGGTCTCTCTCTCTCTCTCTCTCGAAGTTTGTTAAATAGATATAATGATTGAATATAGGATATCATACCGTGTATATCTGAAGAAACAAGAAGAAGCTAAATCAATCGTTGTAAATCTGATATTGTAAGGATTGACTTAACAAATGTGTGCCTAAGGGTGAATGTTCTAAATAAGTGCGCTAAGTTTGAACGTATTGTTGAAAAGAACGTGATGCAGCTATACGATATAGATAAATTGCGTTTGGCAAAAATAGCTATTATAATAAAAAAAACGTGTATTTCACCCTTTATATTAAAATGAATTATCTTTTCCTAAGTAGAAGGGACAATGTCAAAATCCCAATTGACAGATTATTAAACGAAATTTGAATATTTTAAGTCAAAGGTAGGTAACTGATGACGGAGAATGTGTCAGTATGAAAGTAAGGACAATCCAAACTAGTGACACTATTTGCAAGGAAAGAAATGATTAACTTGAACATCTTTCATGCGGAAAAAGTATAGGTGTTTTTTGTTGTTGTTTTTTTGTGTTTTTTTTTTTTGTTTTTTTGTTGTTTTTTTTTGCCTTTTTTTGGGGGGTTTTTTGTTGTTTTTTTTTGTTTTTTGTAAAACAGACATACAGAATGACAGACAGACCAAACTAATACAGATTCACGAAGCATAAACAAATGTTTGCAGATAAGGCTGCAATTCATTTAGCTTTGTACCACTTTCATATAACAGTAAATACTACGGAAAGTCACAAATTTTATCATAAAACATGAAAAAATTGTGCATTATTTAGGCAATCCTAGTACAATATCAGTCAAGTGCACTTATGTCATCAAACAAGTAAGACAAGAGTCCATTTCATTTTAACCGATACATTTTTCTTTTATTTACGTTGTTTTACTATATTAATACCTGCCACGGTTAATTTAATAATTTTATGAAGTAAAGTAAATTATCAAATAAACATGTAAAAAGGCGTATGAATTTATTCTTTTTACAGTAATATTAGCTTAGTAAGTCGCACTCAAATTTTTACGAATTATGATTTTCCTACACTGAACTGCATATCTGTGTAAATTTATTTGACTTCCACAGGCGGTTGAAAAAGTTATGGAACGGACACGAAATATATACTCAATAAGACAAAGGTGACATGGGTGATTAGGTTATGGTTGTAATGCACTATACGTCTAGGTAAAAAGTTATGCCTAAGATTGGTAATTTCAAAATTCCTTGATAAACGGACCGGACACGAAATGTGACAGACAGACGGACGGACGGGCATAAAGACGGAGCCTGTTTAATTTTTTCTTCTTTCTTTCTTCTTTTTTTCAAAAGCCTGTGGACAATTAGAATGTCAGATACCTGTAACATTCATCTTTAAGGATTATTTTGTATATATTTTGCTAGTACATGACACCATATATTCGCAATGTAATTACATTTGAGAAAAGACAAAATATCATAAAAAATGTTTTAATACCAATGCAGCGACATTTCATAATAATGTCATTGAGGAGGAGATGAAATTGGAATTCAAAGACTGCTATCAGATTATCCATAAATTGTTTGATGTTTGCATTTATTACGCCAAAAATGTTGCAATAAGTTTATTTGTTTTCTCCATTAGTTAATTTGACATGAGCAACATGATTTAATATGAGGGAAAAATTACTCTGGATGAAATGAAAACATATAACAACATATATGAAATGCAGCAAGAGCTTAATAATTCCAAAGTTGATATGATAAGAAACATCTTATAAAATAATTCTATTAATTGTTTTTTTTAAGGTATGACGTCAAACGTGTTATAATAGGGTTCAGGTTGCTAATAGTTAATAATGTGCAAAAAGTGATAATGAAAAAGAAAAGAAAATAAGCATGTTATTTGATGTCAGAAAAACAAATGAGCTCGAATTTGTTACTATTATAAATTATCACGAAAAGGTCATTAATAAGATTAAAATCGGACGTCCCTTATAATTACACTCATAAGAAAATATTGATGGCATTTTTATGGTTTTTGTTAAACATCTTTAATTCACTAAAATCTTAGTAGAAAAATTGCTATCTAATCTCAAAATAACTTTTAAATCTTCAGTGTTCAGATGAAAAATAGTATCATTATGCATATTCGTCGAGATAAGGCCTATTTTAATTTTTTAAGGCATAAAAAAACCTTAAAGCGGTTTCCTTTACTTTACTTGAGAACACTGGATTTCAAAATAAATATTAACATATAATTTAGCATTAGCAAAATAACTTCCACTTGATCGAGTTAAAGTATCAGCAAAAGCTGCATCATTTTTTATTAAGTTAAAATAAAACACATACGTCTTTCGTTTTCAAGTATCTTATATCTTAGTGCTCGGACCAGATAAAGTATTTATGTAATACATTGTAATGACATTAAGGGATAAGCAAAGATAAAAGCAATAAAAAGAATTTATGATATTTGAGTCACAAAAATTACTTTTGACATTAATTTTGTAATTTCAATGGTTGTGTCATATATTTATCCGCTCAGATGAGACTTTGGTCCAAGTTCCAGGAAAATGAATATAATCATGATGAACTTCATTTTGCTGCACATGTTTACACGTGTCACTGTTTGTTTGTTTGTTTGGATTTTTACGGCATGTGTTAACATACATTTGTCTATGATTGTTAACGTGAGATCATTTTTAATCCTACGTTAATGGATATACATGTGTCTTGGACCAGCTCGTGATTTGGGCACAATCTTTTTAGTTTGCATATTCATATCCGAAGTTAGCTGCTATTTATAATGGTAAATTTCATATAATAACAATATTTATGCATGCAGTTTATCTTAAAGAACATCCTTTTTTTTCAAAAATTGTTCACAATTTATACTAATTAAAGAACAACCATGCTAAACAACCTCAGCAATATCACTGAAAATATTCTTCTTTTTGGAATAGAATCTCTCGACTCGACAAAAACGAAATCGTCATTACGCATCTGCATGTCTTTATAGCACATACACAAAGATTTAAGCGCTAAATAAAACTCACTATCGCTTTGTCCTTGAAAAAGACTCCCACTTCTCAAATCTTTTTCCATCCAAACATAACTTCGTGGACTTCCGTTACTTTAACCTCTTACTTTAGCTAAAAAAATTATATGAATAAATTTTTCTTTTTGTATTTTTTTGGTGTGTGACTTTTATCTTTTTTCTTTTTTATTCAAAATCAGGTCTACAAGTTCGTTTATTTATTTTGTTCCGGTTCATAATTGTTTCAGATGAAGTTACATCGTCAGTGCAGATTATTATGATAGACAGAATCGAGGCTTAGCATAAGCTACAAAGCTTTATCCTCTATTCTGTATGCTTTACACACAATGACTATTTTTATTTTATATCTATTGTTATTACTCGACTGCGTATTATTATATAAAATGGGTGTAAATATATTTGGAAAATAGATATTGTTTAAAACAAGTATGCAGTAATTTAAGAATTTTATTATGTTTTTTTAATTGATTAGTCTTGACGTTAATTTATATTAAAAATAGTTTGCATCATATTTAAAATAATACTCGAAAGTCAATGAAATATGTTAAATGATAAATCAAAAGCTTAAAACAAAACCATTGTGTAACTCATATAGAATACATGTATAACATTACTTTAAAATGAACTTTCACTGTTTCTCCGTTGCAGACACCACACGTAATATTTGCCAACCAAAGAAGACATAAATAATTTGACATTTGAAAGGTGGAATTATGTTTGAACTAATGGAAAATGGGAACGTCTTAAGAAAAGAAGAAAAATATAAAAATCAGGAACATATGCGTTTTGTTATTTAATTATAAATTTTATTACGCTGGCTATGTTTGGATTCAAAGAGAAAAAACTAAGAAATTTAAAATATTCTATGCTCATTTTTTGAGAAAAATATTTTAATCACAGAAATTTATTGAAATCTATGAAATTCATATTGAATATGTCTTCTTTCAATAAAAGAGTGATTAAAGTATGTATGGGAAGCAGCGTTTATAAGTACAGACCATTTAAAGTTGGTACTGAATTTTTTTATTAATATTTTTGAATAACAAATTTGTGAATAGTATATTTATGTGGTAAATCTCCTGTAAGCCTTGTAGTTTGCAAACGTTGCCGAAGGTTTGGAATAGAACGGCTAGAACAGCCAACAGTGTTAGCAACCTTATTCGTCGCTCATTACCAATATCAAAAACACTCATTTTTATCATCTGTTTTTTTTTTTTTTGTTTTTTTTTGTTTTTGTTTTTTTTGGCACCGAAGTCTATTAAATGTGATTTAAACTCCTGTGTGTGTTTTCATTATTTTAGTCCTTCTTTCAATATTTTATCCTTGGAAAGGCTCATTTTTGGTTACGCTATATATGTATTTTATGAATGAGATAAGTTCATACGCTTAAATGCCATAAAGTGGGGCGTCCGTGGCCGATCGGTTAAGGTTGTTGACTTCAAACAACTTGCCCCTCACCGTTGTGCGTTCGAATCCCGACAGAGACTTTGGATTCTTTCATGTGAGGAAGCTATCCAGCTAGCTTACGGAACGTCGGTGGTTCTACTCAGGTCAAATGCATATGTTACTTAGTGATTTAAGAAATTTAAAATTGCTTTAAATATGGGCGCCCTCGTAATTTGAAACATGTATTACATACGTTACATCCATAATTCATATTGGGAACAAAACCGCTTTACACAACAGCATCAAAAAGGGTTGTTTATGTAAAATTGAAATTCATTTGGCCTTGCCTTAAATGAGACATTAATCTTCTAACTAAAGTCAAAATCCATAAAAAAGTAACCAAAACATTTACAATAAAGACTTGGAATAATCAGGCAAAATAATTTCACTGTAAGTTAAAATGCTGTTTTTGGAAATGCATTGAAATCCATAATTGTTACTGAATATGTTTAATTTGAATAAAAGAATAAAAAACTATGAATGGGAAGCTGCATTCTTTATTACGGGTCAAGTAAAGTTGGTCTACTGGCAGTTTTTTTAACGACACTATTGAGACCACCTATAGTGCGTAGAGTTAAAAACATAACATATCTACTTTAAATGAAGTCGAAAGATGTTCATTTTATACATACAAAGAGATTGTTTAGCAATTGTCAATAATTTCAAAAATCAAATTTGAGCATAGTATATCTTTAAATAAGGCCCAACACGGTTAAATTATAAAAGAAAATGTTGCAGTCGCTGTTTGATTGAGCCTGATCATGGACGGTACTGGAAAAAAACAACAGACGTTGATCTTGCAGAGTTATGGTAACGTATAGTCTTTGTTACAGATTTGAATGATCGCTATGAACCGATATTATAAAGTAAAAATAATAAGTTTTCTTATACCCGCAGATAAATTATGGTTTTATAGATTCGTTTCTGGGTGTGGGGTGATAAACGCTCGTATGTTGTAGAATGAGTAAGGTAAGTTTTCTACTTCCGTTAACTGTCCATATCTTATGTAAGAAAGTTCACCTTCAGAAGAAAGTCATCTTGTAGTGTTATATGTCTTTAAATAAATATATGTCTGATCATGAAATACATGCACAAACTATTATATCATTTATCTAATCTATAATAATTTTACCCTGTTTCGTTTAAGTAACTTTAGTCTGCACCAATTTACATTCATGGTAGATGGCTGTTATTGGTACATTCTTAAATTTCTGCCTTTTTTCATAAACTCAATACTTGCAAATGTTTTACGAATTTATCTTGTCTTTATTGTGATAAATCTTATGGATCCTATTTTCAAAAATTGATTTTAAACATATATTTCATGAAAAAGAAATTTCTTAGGGTAATATATAAAAATTGAAAACATTTATAATTATTATTTTATTATTATTATATACCACATTTCTATAGCACTCTTTTCATAAATAATAAATGTTCAAGAGTGCTTTACATAAATCCGATAAAACATAATCATATATATATATAGACATAATGTACAACATTAATTAAGTAAACCTATTAAACAATAATGATAATCTAAAACCAGTAAAGGATGGTAAGAAATACAGACACATTTAGTTTAAAATCAAGGCTCAATTAAAATTAACACTGATAATATAGCAAAAGTAGTACATGTATGATGATTTATGAACTAACGTCCATAGAACTTTATGAAATAATGTGAAGTAACAGTGCATTACAGTAGTCTAACCTAGAAGTAACAAGTGAATTTACTAGAGATTTGGTTGCTTTAACAGTAAGATAGGGTCTGATGTGACCGATTTGTCTTAATTGTGCATAACAGTTCCTACAGACATTATTTACATGTTGTTCCATCCTCATGTTCGAGTCAAGAAATGCACCAAGATTGCGCACACTAGATGATTGGCTAATTTTCGAACCGTCGACTGTTACTGTAACATCTGAAACAGGTTGTGCGTTATGTTCAGATGAGAAGATGATCAACTCTGTTTTGCGGGTCATATGGGGGTTGCGTTCATTGAACGCCGCCTTTCCTTGTTGATCTTGTTTTTCATATTTTTTGAGAGCTCTCTTAAAACATGGCAAGGTATTACAGTCTCTAATGTCAGGTGGTAACGAGTTCCATAATTTCGCTGCGGCTGTCTGGAAGCACCTGTCACCATATCGTACTGTCCGAGATTTAGGCACAACTAATGTCATTGAGTTATTCTGGGACCTCAGGTTTCTGACTGGGATGTACACGTCTATCATGTCTTTTATATAGGCTGGTGATTGATCGATGAGGGATTTATATGTATAAGTCAAAATTTTATATTCGACCCGATACTCTACCGGAAGCCAGTGAAGCTCACGTAAGATAGGTGTTATGTGGTCATATTTGAGTGTTTTGGTCACAATTCTAGCTGCTGTATTTTGAACATGTTGTAACTTGGTCATTGACTGCTTAGAGACTCCATATAACAGTGCATTACAGTAGTCTAACCTAGAAGTAACAAGTGAATTTACTAGAGATTTGGTTGCTTTAACAGTAAGATAGGGTCTGATGTGACCGATTTGATTTGTCTTAATTGTGCATAACAGTTCCTACAGACATTATTTACATGTTTTTCCATCCTCATGTTCGAGTCAAGAAATGCACCAAGATTGCGCACACTAGATGATTGGCTAATTTTCGAACCGTCGACTGTTACTGTAACATCTGAAACAGGTTGTGCGTTATGTTCAGATGAGAAGATGATCAACTCTGTTTTGTCGCCGTTTAGCTTCAGCATGTTGGCATTCATCCAACTTACAATATCTTCAAGACATCTTTCAATACGGTTTATATTCTCCTGAATTGAAATATAAGTCACTGGTTTGAAGGGTAGATAGAGTTGTGAGTCATCTGCGAAGAAATGGTTGTTTAGATCATGTTTACGGCAGATTTCTCCGACAGGTTTCGTATACATTACATAGCTCTTGGGTCCCAGGACAGACCCTTGAGGTACACTATACTCCATGTGGACTGGCTGTGATAGTTTGTTGTTTATGCATACAGTCTGGTATCGGTCGGTCAGGTATGACGTCATCCATGCGAGTGGCTTGCCTGTAATTCCAAAGTGTCGTTCAAGGCGGCGAAGGAGCGTTCCGTGATCAATTGTATCAAAAGCAGCAGACAAATCAAGCATCACGAGAATAGTCACATTGTTATTATCCAAACATCGTAGAATGTCATTTTGAACTTTTAACAATGCAGTCTCGGGCGAATGGAACTTGCGATAAGCAGATTGGTTGACCTCGTGTAGATTATTTGTCTTCAGATGGCTCTCAATTCGTATGTCAACGACCTTTTCCAAGATTTTAGACAGGAATGGCAAGTTAGACACAGGCCTATAGTTTTTCAGTTCGTTAGGATCTAGATTTGGTTTCTTTAGAAGTGGTCTTATTCGTGAGTGTTTGAACATTTTTGGTACATAAGCAGCATCCAAGGACACGTTTATAAAACTGGTTATCACTGGTGTTAGTTCATCTAGGCATTCTTTTAACAGCCATGTTGGAATGGGATCTAACTCACAGGATTTGGTGGCTGATTTTTTAATCAATGCTTTCACTTCTTGCTCTGTGGTTGGAGCAAACACAGTATATTTGACACCCGTATATTCAGATTCCATACCTACATTATCAGGTACCGATTGTGTTTGAGAACGTATGTTATTCCTTATTGTTTCAATCTTTCCGATAAAGAAGTCACTGAATGTCTGGGCAAGGCGCTCTGAAGATGAATCAAATGGTAGAATCACTTCATTTGTATCTCCAAGTAGACCTTTGGTAATCTTAGATAGACTTTTATGATCATTGCCACAAGACTCTATTTTACTTGTATAGTATTCTACACGAGCTTGTTTTAACATCTTGTTCACACTAGAACAGTGTGTTCTGTAGATCTGATGGTCTATTGTAAGTTTAGTTTCACGCCATTTCCGTTCCAGTTTACGTTTTTCATGTTTGGCTTCGTGGAGTTGCTCTGTATACCACGGACAAGCAGGTCTCAATGTAATAGTCTTGTTAATCATCGGAGCATGTTTATCCAAAATAGAGGTTAGACTGTCTGAATACTCCATCATAAAACCATCTATGTCAGAAGGGATACACTCTTTGTTAAACAATTCCATTTTCCGTATGTCATCTCGAAAAGAATCAATGTCAATTGCGCGAAGTTTTCTGTAAGAAACCAATTTCCGTACCGGTGCAGGTTTTGAGGCTTTGACATCAAACGTAACAGCAAAATGGTCACGTAAGATATTTCCACTTGAATCAGAGAGTCCAGGATCTACGACCTCTATGTTTGATACAATGTTGTCTGTTTCCCTTGATATCATAACGTCCAATGTATGACCTGCAACATGGGTTTGTTCTTGTACATGCTGATGCATACCACATGCATCAAGGTTACTTGTAAATTTTCTCGTATCGTTGTTGTCTGGTATATCTAGATGAAGGTTCAGATCGCCTACTATGATTGCAGAATTGTCAACTGTAGCGTTCTTAGTCAAGAAAAGGGGCTTCTCATGATCAAGGAAAGTGTTTGTATTCAAGCCGTTCTGTTTAGAAGGAGGTGGTCTGTATATTACCGCTAGCCTCATAGAGTACCGCCCAATAACTACATTACAGTCCATGAACTCAAATTGTGAGAATTCCTTGCTTTGACTTGACGACTCAGTGGTGACTTGTATAGAAGCTTTATGGATGATAGCTACACCACCACCTCGCCTACCAACACGCGGGACATGTTTCATTTTGTAGCCAGGAGGTACAAGTTTACTGATACACACATTATCAACGGAACTACCTAGCCATGTTTCAGTTATGGCACATATATCAAACTCACTGGAGAGAATAAAGTCACATATGGATAGGGTTTTGTTTTTCACTGAGCGTGTGTTCATTAAACATATTTTATGTTTGTTTGGCCTTTTACTGTTGTATTGTGTTCAAGATTTACCCGGATTAAGTTTTTCACATTGCACATGCTGAGTGATTTTTCTACAGGTCTTCTCTGATTAACTTTTGTTATTTCTTGGGGAAGTAACTGTAAATTGTCAACATTCACACCATTGTTACTATCCCAGGCTCGCCTAATCCTATATTGCCCACCTCTGTTTCCTCTGTATTGCATTAACTTAAGTCCTTTCAAAGTGTTGATAATAATAGGATTAAGTCCTTTTATACAGTTACAACTTTGTATTGATGTACAGAGGTAATAGAAAATATTCATTATCACCATGAGGCTGAAATTCCTGACAATAAAGAAGTTTCGGTCTTATTTAGGTTTCCCTTTTTTCTATCTGTTATGCTTATATGGTCGATAATTTTGATATAATCGAAGCTGACTTATCATTTTCGTTTTTCATTATCGTCAGATTTTCATTATCCCTCATTTACAGACTCAGTCTGTACAATTCTCTTGTAATTTTGTTGTGATTAATGCTTCCGAGGGATCACTTTGTTACTGTACAACAGCACGTGTCAAGAGCTGTGTGGCAGCTATAAAAAGTTGCCCCGTACATCACTTCAGTGTTGTTATATTTTTCTGCTCCTTCAGAATCAGTGATGTCAGTAATATTATGTGTTGAGAATTGAGTACCGCTCAAGCCGGAGCTAGGGGTGTAAAGGATGTTGCACATTTTCATTTTCCCTCATGTACAGACTCAATCAAACCAAGTCTGAAATTCTCTTGCAATTTTGTTGCGAGGGATCACTTTGCTTTAAAATTTTAATAAACACAGAAATAATAAAACTCGTCGGCGTGCAATGATTTCTTCTTTTTCTTCTACGTCTGATACAGATGCAAATTATTGCCACTGAAATAAGAGATGCAATCGAAATCTGATCGTCCTTCACGAGATCATCAACGTTTAGAAGACAATGATATGGAACGATTTTTTAGGGAAAATAGAAAATCATTTGTTTAAACATATTTATCCTTCTAAAGGAAGTAAAGAAAATATGTTATCTTTGCAATGACGTTCCTTAAATTATCATTTAATGTAAATTAATACAACATTTACTTCTGGTCGTTAGCGCATCTATCTAATTAGGAAAAAAATCTCTAATTTATTATGTGGTTCGGACAGAAAGCAAAAGATATCTATCTATTGTCGAGTATCAAACTTATTTCTGTTAAACAGATACATTTGAGATTGTGGAATAGCAGCAAAATTGAAGGGATACCTACAGGTGAAAACAAATCATTTAGGATTATTTTTGTCCAAAATTAAGTAACTGTTATTTTATACAAAAATAGATCATGCAAGTCATCGAGTTAAACGGATGACATTTAAATATGTTTTCCTTGAGACGAAATTCCGTTAAAAGTCAAAACGATAATTTGATCATAAAATTAATGTAGTTGAAATGGCAATAAAACTCCCTTAAAGTTTCTAAAAGAAGTTTGGTGTTAAAAGGAATTCACAACAAAAATATTATAAATATTAGCTGACAATACTAGTTTTGAACTTTATTGCTTTTGATTGTTTTTATAGTCGTTTTAGAAGATAAAAAGCTTTTAGAAGGAAACGTTTTCCAGTTAAGTAGTTGAGGACACTCTTAATACTTACCTGAAAAATGTCGTCTTCTGTGTTTTATGAACAAAACAGTGCTTGTCATAATTCTTATTTTCAAAGAAATTAAAAATATGTGTCAAGCTCTTAAACTTTTTTTTTTCGTAAAGCTACTAATCGGTAAAGACTTATTATAACCTTTTAACTGTTATATTTAATGATATCAATAAACGGTCTAAATAATTAATATAATAATTATATTATAGCAAACAAAAACATATTTATGGATATAGATACTCTGGTGTTAAGAAAATATTGCCTGAGTAATTAATCAATGAACTACAGTTGAACTATAATCACTGTTGCCATCGTAATTGATTGGTTCAAGGCTGATATCGCTTTACGTTTTACTTGCCACTTAGTGTCTTAAGTATTCCTTCCTGCAAGAAAATACGTAAAAGTCACCATATGACCTATGTATTTTTATAGATATCTCCTCTCTCACTATCTTAGTGTATGTTTCTTAATATCCCGTCATTAATCAATGCCCTTGAACTCAACAGTAAATAAATATAATTATATCGATCGAGTAAAGCAAAACCAATGATTACTGTTTATAAGCTATAATTTAAATAAAAGACTGTATTAATAGTAATGGTAAAATAATACGGAGAGATAGGTTGTGGTTTGCTAGTCTATTTTTGTAATTAAATTGCATTTTAAATTTTGTCATAAATACGTGAAAATGTTAGGGTTGTCTTGACATTTACCGCTTCTGATTGAACAAGATATGGTCTGAATACAAAACTGTGTTTAATGTGAAAAGTATGAAATACGTTCGCTTTAGCGATATATTACTAAACCAGGGTTGCATTATAAATAGTAAACACATTTTATGTGAAAATGTTAAGATTCGAAATTCAACATGATAAAAAATATAATTGTATATGTACCGAAATAATAACAACACATCTTTGCTCTTGAATTCAGGCTTAAATCTAATCAAGTAAAACAATGATAGAAAAAATAATATACTGAAGAAAATGTTTCTATAACTCCATTATTAATTTTAATACGGGGAATGCATTGTGACATATTTAAATGAATGATAACGATGATGTGTGCGTGGGGGCTGCGTGTGACCTAGTCTTATTATGAATAACGTTTTCTCATAAATTGGAAGATAAAAGGGTGGAAATTTTATTATAAAGGCAATAAAAAGTAGAATGCCTTACATTACTTATGCACTTGCAAGAAATATTACAAATATTTACCAGAAGTCGCCGAGTGTCTTTAAATGGAAGATTTACAGACAATTTACTGAAAGAATACTACCTTCAAAATAGATTTGCCATGTCTGCATCACAATGAATGTAATATATGTGATTACTTTTGTACTGTTTAAAGTACTGTAATATTATTTTATATTATTTCTATTTTAATCATTTAAGCAATATCTAACGTGGATTGACCTTTCTTCAGAATATTCATATTCGACCTGACCATTATAGATTCAAAAATTGTACGTGATTGTTTTAACTTGTACCTGTAAGTATTTTATGCATGTTTATAAAGGTGACAACACTTGTACTACAATTTTTGTTCTTATTTAGATTTGGTTTGTTACTCATTGACAATCGTTAATCTTGCAAAATTATAAAAGCTTGAAAATATCTTGAGTATTTTATATTAAAAGTAATCGTTTCATTTAGTAATGATTGTACATAATGCATGACTGTCGGCAATTTTTGCAGGTTAAGGGAAGGATACTGTTTTAAATATATTCAATTATTAGCACAGCGTTAAAATAAAAAAAAATTGATAGCGCATTCCACAACATTGCTTCAACCCATTAAAAACACGTATCTGATACAAAATATTGGACCTATATAAAGTAAGAGTATGATATAGTCATCAAATAGGGAAAGTATGTAATTTGAGATATCGTAACATTTTTTTTAGCTGTCTTCAACTTCTTTGGCTTTCTTTATCTTTACATTGAAATATCTTCATAAAATAATGTGCTTGAAGTTTTATTTCACATCTATTAAACAAAATAAAACTAAAATGGTTTTTAAGCTGTACGAAAAGACAATGGAGTTATAATTGTTCCTAAGAACTTTATTCCACATTTTGCCTACTTTTTTTCTTTTGGTTAGCAATTTTACATAAAACATGATTGTAATAGCTTACAGAACATAGAAAACTACTTAAAGCTTAAAGTTGTCGACCCATTACCTTCTTGCAAATTGCAATTAGATGCTTTGTTCTCGTTTCTTCATAATAAACACATACTTCCGCCATATCTCTAAGATGGCAATTTGTTTTAAGTTATCCATATATATTATTCTTTGTAGAAATAAATCTGTCATTGATATATGATTACCTACATGTATATCCAGTACAATATTGTTAACACCTATATAATTACATATTGTTTTCAACATTGATTGTTATATTGCTGCATGTACGTGGGCAATAAATGGCTTACTACTTAATAAAAGATTGACTTAATAAAAGATTGAATTGTAAAAAGAAAATAATTGTATAAACAAACGCGGAGCAAGTGCAATCTAAAAACATATTACATTCTATTCTATGACTAAATAAATGATTCCCATTTTGTACAAATATACTTCTTATATAATATATATAATAGCGCTGATATTATGCTTGACGCTACGTATTATATATTTGTTCAGAAATCCCCAACGGGATCTTAAAAGTCTGGTTTCAGGCATTATTATATGTGTATTATTGAATCATTTGCAGCTCAATAATTGCAAGAAGGTTAATGGCTTGTTTATTAATCCCCATTGTAGCATGTCATAAACTCGCAGCTGGTCTTCAGACAGTTCATGACCTACAGTGTTGGTAAAAGTTAATATTTGTTTGACCGTATCAAAGATAAGAACTGTTAATCATCCCGTGATTTTGTTTGTTTGTTTGTTTGTTTGTTTCATTTTTACGCCTTTTCCAACAGTATTTCAGTCATATAGGTGGGTAGTTTCCTAACCATCGTTCCTGGAGAGTTACACCAGTACTAGACTACCTTCTTCCGCGCTAAACTACCAAAGCATCTCCCGGGGATCGAACCAACGCCAGAGAGGTAACTTGATTAGAAGTCATCGACTCTAACCCCTCGACCACGGAGGCGGTCAATCATCCTGGGAAGTTGACGTGTGAAATTATATATTCATAGTAGTTTAATGACAGAAAAGTTAGTTTTTAGTTTTCTTTTCATCAGATTCCAATAACGTTGTTAATATATATATAAAGACAAGAATAAAGATCAACAAGGCAAATGCAACGTTCACAGGACACAGCCTCCGATACACCCAAAACTGGTATAGAAAGCAAAAATAGAATACATCACGAGATATGTTCGACTGACATAAAATGAAGATGAAAAAAAGAAGTTTATATAGCACGTCAAACAATGGGAATTGTAATGTCAATGTTGGGCCATATTCGCTGCACTGTGTAAAAGAGAACAAAAGTTGCTTTGCAATTCCTTTATTTCTCAAAAAATCTATTTTTGTTTTTTTGTTAAAGATGTAAAAAGAATACTCATTTGCAACATAGATGAACTGTGTTTAACTTCTTTTGCTCTGATGGAAATGTGTAATATCAGTGCAAGACTATTGTTTTTGGAAGTCAAAAAACTACTTTATTTACATTTTGCTTCCTTAAAGACAATATACGCACATGCTCTGCAACTTCTTTTTCAGTTGTTAAACATCTAGTATGCTCTAGATCCATTATTAAAACATTACTAAACACATGTTTCACATGTGTCTGAAGATTTTTTTTAAAAAATATGGATTTCTGAGGCATAATGTGCCTTGCCTTTTATTTTGTTTAGATAGATATTGATATATATATGTTAATCTTATATGATTGATACAATACATTACACTTTTATATTGCAATGCTTAATTCTCCAAGTAATCTCGATTAGATTTAATCGATACATGTAACTGATCCAATTTTGTACAGAAAAGCGCTCTTGATAAAAGATACGTTTGTGGTGCTTAGATGTTGAAAGTTGTCTTTTAAATATTTGATAAATCTTTGAACTTAAAACCATTTCTACGGGATAAGTTACAATCCTAATTGCAATAACTCATTCAAATCATTCAAATGTCATAATGCTCATTTGTTTTTTCATTGACAAAGTAAAATATATTGAGTATTTATTTCAAAAATATTAGTTGCCATAATGGTGATAGAAACCAACATTCGATATAGGAAAATGTTAAGGATAAAATGTAAATATGATTTTGATATAAAAGGACTGCCCCATTCTTTCAAAAAGTTAAACGTTACAGGTAAATACCGACGGATATTTACAGAAATGTCATTGGGTCTCGTAAGGTTTTGATTGTTCATTCATTCTAAACCTGAAAGTAATTGTTGCAAAATGTAAACCTATTTTTATTTTCACCAGTTCCCTCACTATATACCCTTGAATGGGTATGTCATTTTAAAATGGAATTATAAATGTTTCAAAATACATTTACATTTTCGGCAACAAATTTACATTTAAAACTCTTAAACATATCTTATTAATTTTAATGTGTCTTAAGATACTACTTAAGAACTTTAAAAAAAACGATTGTATTGATACTAACTAAAACTGAATTGTTTATTTGAAGAAAGCCTTTAATTCATTTCATTGACAAACAAGTTATGTAGAACATGGTCAAGGGTCATAAAGATTTTTTTTAACCCCAAACCAAGATCTCGGTTATCTGACTGGTTTAAACATCGCAGAATTAATGACCACTGAAAATATGAAGAACTAGAAAAAGGTTGGCTGGATGTTCAAGTCATGGCGATAGTGATATTGCATCAATTTGTAGAAAAATATAGAAATTTAAACATTGAATTATTTATGATGTGAAATACAACATAACAATATCTAATACATCTAGAGAATTCTGTCTTGAAAACTTATTTTTAAGTAGTTGCTACTACTTTACATTCTATACGACTATTTATCTAAATAATTTCCGAGAGTTGTAAAGGAATCAATTATTTTCCTTTGTTGCAAGAACAAAGTATAATGACACAATGGTGTTCATTTGATATTTATTGAATTCACTTTATTCATCTGACAAAGAGTAGTATTTTTGTATACATTTGTTTTTGTCAAAATGAATCTATTGTTTTTTTCTTGCCAGACTGTATCAAATGTATTCATTTGCATGACAAGGTCTATTATATTCATTTAACAGAGCAGACTGTATTTATTGTTTTATTTTGCGACACTTCAGAACTTTAATCTGAATATTTAAAAAAGTATATAAAATAATTGATATTTTTTTCAATATTCTTTCCCATCATCTTTGCATAAGTGGGCACCTCAAAAGAGCCACAAGCCTTCCGTAAGGTATCTGGATAGCATTAAGAAATAGAATTCCCTGGTGAGATTTGAATCAACAGTTGCCAAGGTGAAGTGGTTCGAAGTCATCCGTATATTAGATGGTGTAAAATCGTTTCTTATTTTGAAATACAAATGTATGTTAAGCAAACATTAAAGATATGTGGTTTACTGTTCCCGACATTGTAGAGGCAACCATTAGCAAATTAATAAAATGTTGCGCTAAAGCATTTTTAAACTGAGTACAAAGATAGATCATTGTATCAAAATTTGATTGGGGAACTTTTTATTATCGTATAAAAGGTACATTATGCGCAGTGACTAGCTCATTATTTCATTTTTTATTCCAAAATACAATCTAAAATATATGGTAACAACAAATTTTGTCTTCGCCCCATAAAGTTTAACTAGTATAAAGTGACCACGCAAATATTACTGCTTACATTCGAACGTTAGCAGTATCAAGATAATTTTGAAAAACAACATTCACCTTTATAGAACTTTATTCTGAAGATTTGATTTAAACAATCAATATAATAATCATTTATATAATATTATAATTTTACAAGCTACAACTTTTCTTGTCTGTTGTGCATATCACATGCAGCCTAGAATATAATCTTGCAGAATACATCTTCATGACCTTGAGTACAACATTACATTCAGATTTATAACATTTTGCCCTGTTTCTGCTTTACAATCAATACGTAAGTAAACAATCTCGTCTAACATTGATGGCATGTTGGATTACATATACATGTATACATTTTTTTGTTTTTGTTTGTTCATTGCCACACCGTTAACCAAGGTTGTCTGGCGACTATTATTCATAAATGCAAATTTAATTAAATATATCTCAGACCGCATGTTGTTGATTTTTACAACCAATGACAAAAAACACCCCTATTGTTTATTATCTGGTTAAATAAATGTCTATACTTTCCAATGACAAAAACAATGTGTTGAACACTAGCTATTAAAGTCAACAGAAGTTTTCTCTGTTTATTGTGTTAAATTTATTAGCAAGCTACAAATACTTGGACTTGTAGCTCATGTACAAGTACAATATAAATGTAATAGAGCTTAAGGATTTGAGCATTCCATTTATAATAAAAAAACACTCTTTATTATTTATTCTTTTGTTTACGGTCAACGTTTTGTTAATGAAACATACATAAAAGCATAATAAATGTATTATTAGATAAACATGTTTTTAATACAAACCATTATTTTCAAAAAAGGAGACTAGTAATTTTTATCCTTGAAGAATACTGAACGCCGTATCTAAAGCTGGGGATTGCAAAGTGAAGTAATATCGCAATACACTGCGATATTATCAGACGTATTGCAATATATAACGATCTACTGTCGACTATTTAATATTAATGAAAATCAAGGTAAAATCTACATTACCAATGTTTAACTGTGTTAAAAGTGACATTTTTATGAAGGAGTTTAAACAATTGCAACTTTGTGCAAATCCAATTAGAGGGCAAGTTATATAGAAGTTGAGAACACACTTCTATCTTAAAACTATGGGTACTCTATTTAAATTTCATAGCTTCGATAAAGTGCGAAATCTGAAATTTATTGCGATATGATATTGCGAGATAAAATATTGCGATATATATTGTAATATGATACATTGCTCCTTCATTCTTTACAATGGGTGCATTGTTATGTATTAAATGTGGTTTTGAACTTGTTTGTTCCTGAGCTATCATCGTTTGCGTTAGAACATATTTCTTATGTTGTAAATCTCGTCGACAATCATCTAAATACTGAATTTAGAAATAAGATGTGATGTCGTTTCCTGATTATTTAAAATGATGTGTCTATCTACTATGTAACAGCATCATATAACTTCATAAGTATTTCATCATAAATGTAAAAGCTTGATTTGTTAACCATTTACTAAATTAAATGTTTCAGAGACAATGTTATCATAAAATAAATGAACTGCTTGCATAATATTCTATGTTGCATGTAATGAATACTATTATAAATTCCATTAAAAACTGTTGCCTGTTTTACAGAGTATATTATCTGTATGAAAATGACATATGCCCATATTATGTTATAATTTTCGGCTAAGCTTGGTACAGATACACAATCAAGGCCAATCATTTAGCAGTTTTATTTAGGGTTGCCTACATTCACAAACACAACATTTCAACAAGAACATGACGATGATGCAATGCAACAACATAACATAGCTTCCTCTTGGGATTATGAATTTAATTTATATTTAATTTAATGGCATTTTCTTTATGTCTAAATAAAATATTTCTTTTCTCGTATTTCATTTTTAATTATCTTTCACGATGATATAGTTACTTTTATTTCTAATTTATCTCCTTAAAAATGAAGACGAGAAGTGAGAATATAGGTATTGGATATACACCGACTTGTTTAACAATTTTGATGATTAATAAGGACACAGTTTTATGATACGAATTGCATTAAAACATCGCAACTCATATCACAATGAGTGGATAGAAGCACTGACTGTCCAACTAGCTGGCTGGATAGCTTCCATTCAAAAATAACTCAAACTGTTCTGACAGGATTTCAACCCACAACAAAGGGGTAAGTTATATGAAGCCGACGACTTTAACAACACCAGCGGATTTTTTACACCATGTTTATGCTTAAATTTTTCTGCCTTTCTCCGTACTAGCAGAGACTGGCGATGGATTGCATTTCTTACTTCTTTCAACATTTGAAATTTTGCCATCTAAGGCACTCTATCAGTTTTCCATGTTGTTAATTCAACTGATGAATTCATTGCAATAGCAAACATCAAAATAATTTCAAATGACTTATGAATATAACGATTGGATACAAACTGCCAAATAATAGCCATGTACGGTTGCACTGTATCAATCAAATGTCAATATATATAATACAAAATTCTGCTAACAACAAACATCACGGAGAACTGACGTCATGAATTTGAACTGATTGACAACACAAATTTTGAATGCATTTCATCACGGTATGTAATCGTTCCGGACATATTTGGAACATTGTCCCGTTGCTTTTAAGCATCGTATTGATTTGAGATATAAATGGATTGTGCGTTTGACGAGGAAACAAAATATAAAGAAATGAAAACATATACAGCTTCAACTCATTGAATATTCTAGCTGCACGGAACACTGCAATAATATAGGATATCAAATTTAACTTTATAAGGTTTCCTAGCATAAATACGACTTTATAAGGTTTCAAAACGGATTTTCATGTGTTGGAGAACAATAACGAATTTAAACAATTCGACCAAGATGTAAATTGCCAAAAGGTGATTAATGTTTCTTGTGATTTTTCATGCAAAACAACTAAAACAGGGCAACTGACTACTTTGAGGCTTATACGAACTTGCTTCAAACTGCCAGTTGATTGTTTAAACATTCGTTGAAAACATATATGATTAAATTTTTTGGTTTTTCTATTTTGTGTGGGTACACTCTAATAAGTATAAAACGCTCAATCTCTACTTTTCAGAAAGACCAATGAGCAAATGATAGGAATATACATATCAATAAGAATATTAACATTAAAAACAATCGATAATCGACAAACGGAAGACAATAATATCTCATGGGTGTGATTCTGATAATACATGTAAGGGTAAACTATGTAATGGAGCGCACTGTTGAGAAACGAACAAACCTTTTTATGATTTCGAGCGTTTAATATTTTTCTTTGTAACAAATAAACTTGAAAAACAAGTTGAAATTCTATACGGCTCTTATATTATTTATCCATAGTAACTTTACCAATGTATGCCTTGACATTTTTTGTTATTTGACAATGACTTTGGGAAATACTTGTGTTAGTGGTTTTGGGATGTGTCAATACATGTCCGAAACGCCAAACAATGTAGAAAACATGCATGCAAGTCATTTTAATAAAATAAAATGCGCTGCCCGTTGGATAAATATGCACAATATCGAATATCAAAACTTTGGAAGCTGATGATTAATCCAAAGACAGAGATTGAAAATATCTGATAACAAGAGCTATCTGTGGGATAGCACGCTCGACTATTCCAAGTATTTGATAGAAGATTTCGATGATCCATTTCTTAATGTCAGTATCATAGAACAGTGAACAGTGAACAAAAATATAAAACCAATTATAATTACAGTTTAATACTTATAAAAAAGACGTTATTTGTTCAGATACCGATTGCATTATGTAACTTGTGCAATGACGTTCTATACGAAGAATAAATATCTTGTGTAGGCACAAACAACGCTATGATAACTATTCCGATATGAATATGATAAATAAGACATTCAACATGTTAAAAGATTGGAAAAAACGTGTTTATAAGAATGTAACGCTGCAGAATGTCACATATTTGACATTCCCAAAGGGAATTATTGAAAATAACGAATGGTATTGAAAAGTAACACTGTTTTGTAATCCTTCGAATATTATTGCTGAGTAAAGGCTTATATATACAAAATTGAATAAGGGCCACTTTTATCGTGTTTGGCTGGATTGTCATACAATTACTACTTATGATAAATGCAGGAAAGATACAAATATAAAAGTCATCTCCCAATACGAGTACAGCTCAATCTTGAAAACTTGTATATAATTTATCGTGACATACCCAATCTTTGTCTTTTTATTTGGATTTCTAATATGATATACGTATATAAAGCATCCTACTAATGTCTATATGGAACGTGACAACTATATAATTCGCAATGTAATGAAAACAAATCGCATACAAATATAGAACAGACGAGGACTTGTTTGAAAATTACAGACCTAAGTTGCGTACATTTATTTTGTAGGGAAATGCATTATGGTTATTTTCATCGTTATACATTCAAAACGTGTATGATGGAACATATCTTTCAGCATCATATTTCCAAAGTTGCAAAAGTATTTGCCTTGACGTAGACAAAGGCATTTATAACATTTTCCTTTTTGTAGAGTGCCCATGTTAGACAAGTAAGTATGCTCTCACCAAGTATAGTTCAATCATTGTGCAAAATCAACAAGACACTATACGTCAAGGGGTTTTATAAGAAAAAGAAACCGGTTAGAAACGAAAAGTATAAAAGTAAATATTTGCACAATTAAACCCTTTCTTTTAAAGTTAATTTTTAAATGAAGTTTACAGTATAAGTATACGTAGTTGATACGGTGTGTTGCTGCGTATTATATCTTCCATATAACAAAGTTTTAATATTCATCGTGTTTAATTGGATGCTTATTTTCTTAATTTTTGTATTTTATAATTTCATAGCTCACGTTTCAGAGGTACTTGACAAAATCTAATTGAAAACTGAAATAACACACTAAGACTTAGCAATGATAAAAGAGCGACATTTTGTATTATAAATAAGCAACGAGATGATGCAAATAAGGGTCAAAATAGTTTTTCTTATTTTATAAAAGCAGGATATTATTATAATTATAAAGGATATCGAAAGAATGGGTGTCGATCATAATTACTTTGCGATGCACCTCCCTAAAAAGCCAGTACATAATGCTGCTTGATACTGAGAATTAATTACATTTAAAAACGTAACATTATGAGCAAATCAAAGACTGGATATGAATTACATACATTGTTTAATTGTATCTATATTTTGTCTCTTTTTTGTTGGTATGGGTTAAGATGATAACATTAGAGTGTTTTTATTTAAAGTGACAAGTGTAAATATATGGTTATTGCACATGTAAAACCGAATTTATTTGCCATAATTGTGTACAGATTTGTATTTCACTATGCATAATTACCTGATGATACGCTTGATGGACAATCAGCGCTAACGAGTTCATGAAGGATTGTAGTTAGTGCAAGCTATTGACCGCGCCATCTAATTCAGCTTCAACTTTTGATGTAATAATTAGAAAATTTTAATTCAGGGACATCCACAGATGTGTTCATATGGCGGTTATACATGACGCATTATTTGAGACACGTTCGTGCCATTCACAGGCAATATATCCTTTAAGTGATTATTTAGGAATAAAGGCATAATTTGAGATGGCAATGCAACATGCAACATCACACTGGAGGTTTGAGTCTTAAATGAGGAATGAGGATATGTAGTAATGGCTGAAATAGTTGTAGGACTAGTTACATATGGTGAATTTTTCTAAGTATGTAGAATGATGCAACGATTTAAGCCGAGGTCGAGTGGTAAACGCGTCGGACTAGTAATCTAAGGATTGCTAGTCGTGCAGGTTAAAACCCCGTCAGGGACAAACCATTTTTTCAGCGAGTATGAAATTTAACATCAATTGCTGAATACTGATAGGTTCCGGGAGAGTGATTCGAGAGTGTTTCAATAAGCTTATAGCTTCCAACACAATCCAACTAAAAAATTGTATAATTTAAGTTTAAGCACTATTTGTGAGACCATAGTTATCATCTCTGAAGTCTAGATGCCTCGTTATGAATTTTATCAGCCACATCACAGACACTTGCTATTTTGAAAGCTTTTCATACAATACAATGGCCATGACAAAAAACAGCTCATTCATTTGAAAAAGTCATAAAAAGGCGTTATTTTGATACTGGATTGTATAACTGCACTTGTTGATATAATTTATCAAAATCAATGCCATCTCAGTTAGAAAATGTAAGCATTTACATGCTAATATACATGTATATAATAGTGTAATTTTGTCAAGTTTACAGTTTAGTGCCCATCGAGGGCGCCGAACTGTACAATCTTCCCAGTTTTTACATTTTTGGTAATTCATGTTTGTGAATCCATCAAGCTGGCATACTATTATTACAGAACAATACATCATTTATAATTGGAAAGAGAGTGAGAGTATTTGTGTCGATTTTAATCGGTTCGTTGTCCTATATATCTTAATGTCTGTCTACCTAGGATGGTATATTACAAAGGAGTGCAATGACTCTTTCAGGCGAATGATATTTCCTATTTCTGACGCCTGCTTTTGAAAGAAATCTCATCTAATTTAACTGAACACTTTTTAAGCTGAAATAAATACCAATTTCAAGATAAAAGACAAGAAATCCTTCACATGTCTTTTCAATGTGTTATTTTAATCATAGAAAGAGATGGTATGTTGAATTTAATGGGATAGAAGATATCGACAAATGTGTTATTATCCTTGTGATTTAAATTCACAATACATGTTGTTTGTGTACGTCTAGCTTTTCATTTTTAATTTACTGAACCGATTACATTTCAACTGATAAAAGTTGAAAAAAATAATTGTATATTAATCTTATAGAAATGACTTTTAAGAATATGGTCAACCAACAAGTTTTTAAAGGAAATAAATGTTTGGGAAATTTTCGGTATACGCTGATTATTTGTAATATGAATGTTAACTATTTCTGTTACCTTGATACATTATATTTTCAGAAAAAAAACTTTTGCAATCTTACTTACCTTTTGAATTATACAGAGCTTATTTAGGCTATTCTAAAATTTTATGATTTTTGCATTGAAAGCAATCGACAGACTTTATTGAATGGTACTGCGAATCCATTTCATAGAGACTATATCAATATTATTTTATTCATTGCAAAGCAAGTGTGAACTTAAAGCTAACCAAAAGCAAAATGTGGAGAAAAAAATGATTTAAGTGTTGAGTTTGTCCCAAGCCCTGAACGCTATTATATGTAATTTAAAAATAATATAATGTATATTATACAAAATTATCATTATAAATACTGGAATAAGAATAAATAAATGGTGAAAATGTGTATCGGAATAGAAACGGGATATAAAGCAAGATTTGCTCCTAGAATGGGCCATTGCATAGCTGTAAAACGTACAACAACAGGAGTTTCCAAGTTTTTATTGATACTTTAAAGCCCACCTGGACAAGTGAGAAGTCAGCAATATAACAATTCATACAAAACAAAGTGACATATAGTTAAATGAATAATGGCAATATTATGAACATATGTGCATTAGATATAGAAATAATAGAAATAACACTTCTTGTTCCCTTTCAGCTAAATGAACCACTTCTTCTGCGTCTGAAATACCAAAGAAACAACAACAACAAAAACAAAAAACCTGACTTTATTTCCAAAATAATTGACAATTTTATGGATGTAATTGAAACATATATTTTGGTGGTGAAATGAATTCTAATTAATGTATATGTTTGTATTTTATTTTTGTATTTTAAATACTTTTACGCTGATGTACACGTGTGTTATCAAAGCAAAATACTATTAAGATGAGAATTTATAGCAAGCAAACTAAATTCATTTAATTTAATACTTCTTCCTACTTTTCACTTTCAAATATCATATTTGTATGATTTCAAAGACAGGAAGCGTGAAACAGGCATAGTTCAATGAAAGATTTGACGAAATAGGACAAGTAATAAAATCGTTCGGTCATTGTACTCGTTTTTAAAAAGATGCACAACTTTGTTATGCAACCTTACAAAGGATGGAAACTGTTCTTGAAGGGCAAACTTCCAAATGTGCACAAGATGTCATTGCTAATTTTGCTAAAATGCGTTTCTTTTACTGAAAACAACGTATTTTAGTACCTGTTTGGCCATTGTACTCATCACCCAAAACAACTTTTTCTACTTTCAGGCCTAAACAGAGAGAGCTACAAAGTAACCAATAACAGAACAGTACGCGGTTTTTATTTGTTTGGGTCGTCAGACCAAACAAATAATGGTAGCGAAATTTCTGAGTCTAATGTTGTTAATTGCAAACGCCGAAAGTAGTCCACTTTCTTGAAGCGGTTACTTCCCTTTATATGTACACTAACACCGAAAAATTCAGGGGGAGATCACTGCGTAAAGATGGTCAAAGACAGGCGAATTAATTTTCAAGCAAAATAATTCCCGAATGGTCGAAGATTTCTAATATTGTTTTATTGTATTTTCTAATCGAAATTAAGTTAATACAAAGCGGACATTCAACATCTGACACAGAAGTTCACAACAAACCTAACAACAAGTAGTTCTCAAAACAGCTTAAAACTAGCGATTTAAAAGAAAGAAATATTTTTATTTTGTTACAAGTATCCAACAAATAACAACGCATTCAAAGTTTAAAAATAGCGTTGGCTAATAGAATTGTCAATAAATGCACAATCACAAATTACGCGGATGAATATGATTTTATCAATGAAAATACTATTTTTAGCGATGTTGATTACCGAATACTACACAAACCGAGTAGTGGAATATATAGATTCTACATGTCGGACTGTTTGGGCGAGAAGATTTTCGCTAAATTATTTACTTCAATTTTAAACAACAGGTTTATCCTGAACAAAATACCTCGAAATTAATAAGGATAACAAACCCGAAATGCAATGGAAGTTCTAAATCTAGAATGACCTGATGTTATTCAGATAATATATGTATAACTTTTCCGTGTGCAGGGGTAACGCGCTCGCTTCAGGAGTGAGAGGTCTGGAGTTCAAATCCAAGTCGAGGAAACTTTTTTTTTTAATTCTCTTTTAAGTGTCTTTGTTAAGGAAGTAGCCATGATATGCAAGGATAAAGTGTGACTGTCGTAAAAAAATGAACATAAATGATTATTTGATGCATCTCTAGTTATGCAGAAATCCGTATGTATCAAACTCTGGTGTCTTGCAAAATGAATTATAATACATAAAAATAAACTTATACAGGAAAATGCATACAGATATACAGTACGATTAAGATTGCAAAGATCAGAAAATACCACAGAACTTGTATCCCTTTGATTCTTTATAAATATACATGCTTATAGTAAGCTCCAGGATTATTTACATCTGTGTTAAACAACAGTTATAGTCGTTACAAGCCCTAATTTAGAATAATATGGTTTTCTTCAGGCCGTTCACATATAAATTCACCGTGGCTAAAGGGTTTTCGCGCTCGCCTATGAAGTCTTGAGTTCAAATCCCAGTAAAGGCAACTCATTTTTTTTTTCAAATTGTTTAAGTCAAATAAACATTGGATTGCATATCAGTGTTGCAATAAGTCTTATAGCCAATTTACTACAATTAAAACGCTGGAAAGCATTGGTGGCACTATACATATAATCTCACAACCTGCACCTTTCTTACTTTCTGAGACCAAAACAAATTCAGCGCCTTCTGTGCTTTGATTATACAGGGGGTTCCATGCGGCTTAGTTTTAAATTTAACGTTAACTGTATGCTTACCTCAATTTCACTGCTTTAACCGACCGTTTAGGCCGCCATTTTATGTACGATTTTGGTCACGTGATTATCCGCAGTATGTACATCCTATCCAATCGAAATAAAATATGATTTAAACTTCGACCTTGATAAGCATTACAAGACGTTTGCAAAATTTAGTAAAATTTCAGTGTATGTACAATTCTGTATTTATTATGAGATTTGCCTTAATTTTCTATCTTTTTATTTTTTTATTCATTTTTATATATGCATTTGTTTCTATTTTTTATTTTGTTGTAAGAGAAGGGGAAGGATGTACTCTACGACTTAAATAAAGAAAATGTCACAAAATCTGATTCAGTAGTGTCGATCTTAAGAGATTAGATGAAATAGTGAAAATCTTGATCCACAAATTTTGTGTTATTGTTCAATGTTGAAAAGAATCCACAAAATAATGTTCAAAGATACAATTACTATTTTGTAAAATAATTCAATAAACTATTTAATGCGATATACAATCCGATACAATAAAGCTTCCTAAGTTTATATTTTGCATTAAGTTAATTTTTTTAGTATAGTGAATATAATTCACACAGAGTTAGTAAAAGTAGCAAAATGAGTCTTAATGATTGATGAATAAATAAATAATAATCAGTAATTAATCTTTTGTTATTTTAGATCTTACTGACTAACTGATATTAATAATTTTGAAATCTATTATATTAAATATCAAATTTATTGTTTAAGTTGAAATGTACTTCAGTACATAAATGTATAAATCAATGAAATATAAAGATCTTTTTGAGTTGGTATTTTATGATTACTTGAATTTGAATATATTCAGTGACAAATGGGTGACTAATGGGCAAAACCTCTTTTTTTCTTGAGATTAGAACTTGAGTATAAGTAATTTAATTTTATTTCAGCTTGAATGACCATGTCGTCGTATACAATGGCAAAAATAAATTTGGGAGAATACTACTACATCGGCTTTTATCAACAGCATTACAACAATTGTAACATTTTATGTTGGACAAAGTTTAAAGCATTTTCCATCAACAGTAAACCGTAAAATGACCAACCTTAAACCGGACGGCTTTACAGTTTATTATTAGATATTTGAGATGTAGCATCAATTTGCAGTCTATTAATCGTGACATTGCGGACAACATACTTTATGCCGGCTTATTTAGAAGAAAACATATTATTATTATTATTGTAAAATGAAAGAGTTAATTTGACACGAAGCATTGCCTGATTGACATTTAAAGAAGTCTCCTATATTATACAGAATAGAACATAATCTTATTTCCAGACTTATACATATGTACATCGTCTTGTTAACAAAAGATTTGATTAAACACAGTCACATGGCATGCGAAAACATACAAATTATTAACATTTTTTTTAAAAATAAACAATGATTAAAGAGGACAAACTGTTTGGCAAGATGATAATAACATTCAATTATGTTAAGAGTTAATAATTGTGTTTCTCAACGATAAAGATTCTTGGACCTCACCTAGGGAAAATAGCCCGCCTTTCTCCAAACACATGTGTTATATAAAGTCATATACATTAAATGGCATTAATTGTTATACAATGTTTTAGTGAAACAGGTGTCACTAAGACTTAATATACAATTTAAGGACTGAATGCTGAAATGTTATTGAATTATACAAAAGTATATACATGAATGTCTGAGATTCGCCTTGTAACATAGGTTACACGTTTAAATATTGCCTTGTTTTGAAATGCTTATCTAATTTGAAATGCATTTACTAATTTAAATTCAAGCTAACTAGGCTGCGCTTTATATGAAAAAAAACTGTACAAAAGATGTTTATGACAATAAAATCCTTTTTATAAAATGACTCTTATATAAACTACTCTTTTGTTGAAAGTGGAAATCGGTAAATGAAAATCGTAAGGAAAATAATCATTGGCCTCATTGTGAACTATTCTAAATAATGTCGCACATTAAATGTATGTCTAATGGAATCTCCTACCATTTTATTTCTTCATCAGAAAGGTCATATCTGGCAAAATATGAAATAGTTATTGCAACTTAATATTAGGATTGACATGTACTATTTTTATGCATAAACCGTGCATTCACCTTAGCGCCAGCGACGATGGATGTTTTCTCTATTCGAACAATTAAAATGATTGGAGATAATATATAACTGCTAAAAACGCCTGAAAGGGCAATTTTAAAGACAAAGTACTTTGTGAAAAATACTGTTAACTTGGGAAGTTATTATCATTACGTTGTTTTCTGTAAAATTACATTTTATTTAATAATTTTATAAAAACAAAATGATTTAAAATCTCTTTAAAGCATGTTTATATTATATCAATAAACCAATATGCATTGTAAGAATAAACCAACAGCTACGCTTATACAAATATAAACAAATACTGATTTGTATATTATATATTTCATAAAAGCAGAACGTTAGTCTCTGCAGACCATCTTAGACTGATTTTTGAAGCCTAGCATTTTAATTTTGTTTACCATAAAACAAGCTTTTAAAATATTTATTACGCGTATTTCTCTCTGATGATTCAAGTATTGTGGCATGCCTAATCACACAATCTCAATTTTCTTCTTGGAAATCTAACGAATTTCATTAGTTGACTTTTTATAATAAAAAAGATAAATTTCAACACGGTGTATAGGTTGCAATAATTAAAATCAAATTGAATTTTAGAAGTGGCGAAAAGTTCAGTTATGATTAATTTATAATCACCTAATATTTTCCTAATAAAAACTGAAGTGCGTGAATAAATAATGTCATAATTATGCTTTGTTTAGCTTATTTTATGACTGACCAACACTCACTCATTTTAAGCAATCAAACCAACAAAAAACACGAAAAGTTGAAACGCATAAATTAATAGCATCCAACAGTCTTTACACAAAAATCTGCCGGTGTGAACCTAGCTTATTTGCTTTCCGTACATCATCGTTTTTTAATCGATGATATCACAGGCAAAAAAACAAATTAATATATAAAAATTCTAAATGAAGCACGGGACATTTTTTTTGTAAGATATATCATGTCGCATGTTATTTTAAGATTTCTTTAACGATAAATCTTGTGTCACAAGAAAGATCCTATCAATAAATGCAATCTGGAGATTAATTCAATACTTCTTGATTTTTGTCTGAGAAAGAAATATCATGTTTTTTCATTGTATTTGTCTTTTTAAAAGAAAACGCTAGTGCACACTCAAATTAGAGAAAAGCAATGAATCTGTTTGATTTATTTCTTCCAAAAAACACACAGTTCAAAGTTCCAGTAATTTAATGATCATGCGATGTTTTAAAATAATTTTTGCCTCCTCTAATGTTTCTTGCTTTAATGTAATTGTATGTGTGCAAAGTCAAGCATACAAAAATTTATATCAATTAAAGACTTATGCATGATATAAGCTACCATGTAAAGTTATACTGTGTTATTGGTACTAACGTTAAAAATTTTCATTGGCATAAATGTCAAAGCCTAACAATGAAGCATTATAAAGCCTTAGAAATTTTCTTTCCTATTATTCTGACATGAAGAAGGTTACATAATGACAATAATGTCATATAAAATAACTACATTCTGGATAAATATTCTACCAAACAACCTAAAAAATTAACTTATTCTTTGAATTAAACAGATACTTGTTTTAATTAAAATAATTATATATATGTTACTGTATATAAGTAACTTTTCGGAAATATTACAAGACAGCAAAAATAATAAGTGTTTGAGATATAGAAATGAAAGCATTTCTTAGGCATAATTGGTCTTTCAGTCAGGCAACAGCTAAGCGCCTGGTTAGGCTGCACGGATAAACAAGCTTGGCTGAATTCACATTAGTGGGCAAATGCTGGTCATTTTAAGGCAAGACATACATACATAGCATTGTTACACTGCACTTTGAGGTCTAACATACTTTGGGGTCACACCCCAAAGTGCGTAACGTAATTTTGGATCCGAAACCAAAATGCGTTATGCACTTTGAAGTTAATTTTGGAACCAAAAGAGTCTTACATATGTGCAATTTTAACATCACACAATCGACTGAAGTTTTGGGTCATACAAAATCATAAAAATAACTTTTTGTGATATTTTAACGTATTACCATGTACTTAAACACGAATGGTTAACTAGAAATAGGGAATGAGGTAGGTGAAATGTATACCTAGCTGGACAATAGCAGACGATTTTAAATTTATTCTGTTAGTGTGCCATCATCTGATGATATTGAAAATTATTGTGTTAAAATTAATTTTTGTGTTTTAACGAGACATTTTATTTACAAAACTATTAGAAAAAAGATACTACAAAATATTATTAATCAGAAATAGTATATCAGTCCTTAGTAATAGTATATGTAAGGATAGTTCAGTTTACTACTTGAAATAAAATATGTGGTAAAGTTTCGGGCACACACTAAAAATCTGCCCGGTTGAGCGTTTTTGCGACAGACCATTTCTGATACAAATTACACCAATATGGCTAATTTCTATACTAAAAGTTATCAACAATTAGACAGCAAATATGCATAACTATTCATAAATTTTATGAAAACATCACAAAGACATGACCTGTTAAAATTCTGTGTTTCAAATGAAAAATTAAATGACCTTTTTAACTACTTTTCACTAGTACAAATTGCGTGTTTTACCAAAGGGTAAGTGACTGTGTAAGTCCACCACTTAATATGAAGGATACTTATAACGTATTCGAAATAATTTTTCATTACATTAAACGCAAAACGAATATATTTTGTTATGTTTTATGAATCAGATATATGATTTAGATTGTATGGAGCATATCTGATACATTAAGCTCTAAAGAGTGAAAAATGTGTTATTTTTCAGAGCCCGTTGCGTATTGTTTACAATTGTTTTTAGGCTAGCTACCGTTTATGGAAATATTAAGTACATGGGGCCTAAGAAACAAGGTAGAAAGAAAAAAACGCGAATGTCTTGCCCGCACGACTGTTGAAGTGTAGTTTTTCGCCTGTTAAAATGAAATACAAAATTAGAGACGTTGTTTGGTGGTTGGTAAAAATGAATTGGAGTAAGTTATACGTTCGAAATTTAAGTTATGTATCAATTTTAGCTTTGGTTTGCTCTAATAGTCCTGGCAATGTCGGAATTGTAAGCCAAAAAAAATAGAGGTACCACCACATGGGGAAAAATAAGACTCTTCATTGAAAGTATGAAATTATAGTTCGTTAATTTAACTGTGAAATTATCACATGTAAATCAGTAATCCACTAAAAAGCATAAAATCAATACATTTTCTATTGTATGCATACATGTTGTAAAATTATAGAAACATGACCTTTCAAAGCGTTCGAACAGTGCATACTCAAAACAATTTCAATGACAGTTCTTTTCTAGTTTTATGTTAATCTAACAACGTCACGACCTTACTTACATCTTACTAACATGTTGAAGGAAAGGAATATTTTAAATGCCCATTTTGCCTCAAAAATGCTATCATTTTTATTTCTCAAAAACCTTTTTTTTGTATCTTGCTACAATTCCCTAAAATATACTCATAAGCTATAAGAATAATTATCTTTTTTCATATTACGTTGACAATTGGTATAATAACAGTGAATTATAATTTTGTATTAAGTCAAAATACTACTTTGTTTACATTTTGCTACCTTTACGACGCATAACTGCATGTTCAGCGCAGCCTTTTGCATTTGTTAAACACCTAACATGCACTTTATCCATTATTTAAACATTAATAAAGACATGTTTAACATTTCTAAAGAATTAAATGATACAGGTAGCTGAGACATAATGTGCCTTTAAACACAGTTTATCGAGATTAATTCGTAAAATTTAATATAGATTTCTGACAAGCATTAGGGATTATAACTTTAATAGTGATGATGATCACATGACAAATCCTAACAGTTTAGGTTTAAATCACTTTACAGTTTGTCAGAATACTCTTATGTAAACACATACATGTAGTTTGTATATCTTTACATGTATGTAAACTCACATGATGTACAGCGTGGCGTTATGAATTCACTATACATTGTATCATCATCTATTGGTTAACATCGATTTATCATTTTGGTGAATGTAACCGTGTGAGGCGGGTTCGTTTATATGTTGATTTATATAAAAAAACATGATTATGCAAATTTAAAATTGCTATCATTTATATATTTTCAGTAATGGTTAAGTAGCACTATGGGGGAATATGGAATCGTCGGTTCGATATATAAACGATGGACTAAGCGAGAGGACTTTACTTATTGGCAGATCAACACGTTCATTAGAAAGGTAATATATAGGTCTACCACACTAAACTAAGTGTACTTTAATTATGACTGGTTGTTATACTTGAATACATCATCAAAGAGAGTTGATTGAATTTATTTAACTTTCATAGATAAGGCAATTGTTAAAAATTCCTTGACATTATGCTTATATTTTCATAGTCAAAATGAGCTGAATTGACTTTTATACTTTGATATTTCTAAAGATTGACTGTCAAAATGGCGTTTGACCAACAGTTGATGTTGGAAAATGTTAAGGATAAACTTAAAAATCTGTCAAAAATCTAAAAAGACTTAGCGTAATACGTAAATTCTAACGGATAATTACTGAAATTTCATTTGGATTTGTGTGTTATCTATTGTTTATGTGGACTTAATTATTAAATTAAAAGGGATTATGGCCAAATTAAAACATATTTTGATCTTCACCTGTTCACTCACTATATACCCCTGGATGGGCATAATGTCCCTATAACAATAATCAGGGTGAGGTTTGAGATAGGAGTACACTATGACGCTAGGGTGATAACCTTCCGGAAACGATTCTTGGTGCGTTTTGGTTTATATTCAAAACTAATAATTAAAGCTAGTTCAAAAAGGAAAGAAAGTAACTGATTATTTATTTTTTTCACTTTCCCGGAAAAAAATGTAGACCATGGACAACGTACACCGATGATAATATAATAATGCTAGAATTGGACAGCAGCTAACAATTTTGTACAGTACAGGGGGCGGCATGGATTCTCTTTATAACGTCTTGTCAATACTTTATTTCATTTCATTTCATACCGTAACATAAACGTATGTAACTATCTTGGTTAGCAAACCCTCCCTCTAACAATAGAAGACTACGACGAAACATTAGAACTTTATTAGATTGTGTTTTTGTGTTGGTTCCACTGATGTCAAAAAGCCGGACAAAAACATATTACTTAAAATTATTACATAAATCGATTGATGAACTTAGAATAGAATCTCAAAAATAGCTGCAAAAATATACTCTGGGTTAGATAGAAATTAGTGTCTTGTATGACTCTTTACTCAGTTTCTATTGGGCTGGGGATGGGGGATAAGAATAGTCGGCTGCACTGTTATCTGACGTTTATAATATATATCATATGTTGCGGTTCAGATCCGAGTATCCGTCCCGATGGGACCCACCCGATGCATGCATAGGGACGGATTTTCCATCCCGAACCACAAACATAGGCAAGATATTTGTTTTTGCATTTTCAGCCATATTCCATCATATTTTAATTTCTTTACCTTAAAGGGACTCTACTGGGGTTTAAAAGCCTAAAAAATAACATTTGAATTTCTTACATGAATGAGCTGGGACACTTTAAACAGAAATATATGCAAAGATAGTTAAGAAAAATACAATAAATTTCTTTGCCCAGTTTGAGTGAAACGTCAATATACGCTTTTCATTTTGGGTCATTTTTTACAATTTGAATAGCTATTCTTGAAAATCGAAGTGCGCGAATGATCTGAAAGAAATTATAGCACAATAATTCATGTAATAAAACGTCAACGTTGTTTTTTTTTTAAAGAAAGTTAGAAAAAATAAGTTTTTAAATTACCCATCAAGGACACCTTATACAATTTAAGCTTGTGTCAGTTTAATCTTTCAATTCCTTATGAAATTTTAGCTGGATGACTTATCTAACTGCAATGATCACAGTTCATGATACAATTTAAATACAACCACGTGATTATACTATATTGAATTGAAAAATAAGGTTCAGAGGCAGTTCAAAAGATGCATGCCAAAATCCAACTGTTAAAAATTTAAGCAGACAAAATTAGTTTAATTAATTATATGATTTATCCAAAATTGAACTCATAATAACACCAGACAGGCACTCTTTCTTAAATTTTTTCTATCTAAATAATATTATGTGTTAGAACATGTTGTAGTGGCAAATCAATCCACTTCTTTTGATTTAAAATTTCAAAATTTTCCTTTTTTACCAAAAAGGTTCGCGGTGTGTATGAAACACAAATTAACGGATAGCCACCTTTGATTATTTCATCTCTTTACTCCAGAGTATAATAAACAATAATTATTTATTTTCAGTACGAATAGACACGCAACGGAATCTAGTGGGACATACAAATCAAGATGCCGGTCCATCAGAGTTATGTATTTAACGATGTTTCTGAGCAGCGTGTCATTTTCTATCTGCATGTCGTCGTTGTATCCATATCTCAGAGTTGTAAGTTTAAACCAGCTGAACGTCAAACTTCCGGTCATATACTAGACATAGGCTATTTTTTTATTTTATTTTTTTTAAATACGAAAATTACTTGCCAGTTCTCAGTATTTTATCTGATTGAACGTTTCATTGTTATAACTACCTGTAGATGAAAATTATTTTCATTGTCAATAAAACTTTACAGTCAAATAATTACTCAAATATTGCAAATTGAACATAATGTGATTAGACTTAAAACTAGTTGTATTTAGTTTTTCCCATGAAAGACATATGGTGCTTTATCAGCCAAGTCTATATCATATTTGTGGGGGGAGGAGGGGGAAACAAATATGAAAAATAGATATGAAATAATGAAGAATAAGGTGATATTTTTCCGTTGTGTGAAATATGGAATATACTTTCATTTTACATTATAAAATTCTATATTTTTCACCGGTCCGTTCCAGCTGGAGAAAACTTACATAAAATTTTATCATATTTAAATATATTCCATATTTCACTCAAACGGAAAACATCTCACTCATATTCTGTCCAGTTTGAAAGTAATAATATACATATTTGATGTTACTTTTTAATTTTAGCTTGACCCTAGTGCAGATACAGACTTCCTAGGTTGGGTAGTGGCAGCATACAGTGTTGGACAACTAGTAGCCTCTCCATTTTTTGGGGCGTGGTCAAATATTCGATGTAGAACACGTGAGCCTCTGGTTGTTTCCATAGTAATCAATGTACTAGCCAACGTTTTATATATGTATTTGGAAAGTATACAAACATCCCCTCAAGTTTATTTATTGCTTGCTAGAGCGTTGGTGGAATTCGGTGCAGGTGAGTATATATGACACGAGCTTACACTGAACTATATTGATGAAGTTATCAAAACATGTATTTTGATTGGTTAGTTTTGACCAGATAAATTCAAATACTGAAATAAACGCAAGTGCATACAAAGTGCAGAATTTACTAGATTATATTTGTCGAGATTCAACCTTCACAGAACTCGTCTTGAACCTTCCAACAGTAAACTTCTTTTTTATCTTGGTGTCAAAAATGGTCACATTATTTATTTGAGTAACAAGTAAGTTTTCATTATAATAAGATAACTTGGTTAATGAGAAGTTTTCACGTCAATAGTTAAATGGCAAGTAAATAACTTTTAAACAGACTTACTACATTTATTTATTCGTTCATTTAACTAAAATATATTTGAAAACAAATATATAAATATATAAACATTTGTGGAAAATGACGGTGTTTTTTCACAGGAAATGTTGCAGTCGTGAGGTCTTATGTTGCGGGAGCGACACATGTATATGAAAGAATCTCGGTTATGGCAAACTTATCCGCATTTCAGTCGGCTGGTTTTATATTTGGTAACCGTAAGTAAGTTTACATTTAAATGTCCTTAATTAGATACGTTTAGTCTTTTAAAACAACAACTGTGTCATAATTGAAAACAAAGCCTGCAACATTTTCAATTTTGTGGTTTTGTGCGTTCTTTAAAGATTCTTTTTTTCCCTCTTTTTAAAAAAAGGATGTGACCTTTCATTTCAATTTCATAACATTTCTGACAGGCGATTAGTTAAACATGACATTTCTTATAAAGGAGAGGCAACGGTGGTTTTTTTGTCATACTATCCGCACGATTGGGAAGGTTTTTTTATGTACATACAGTAGCCTTTTCTCGCAATTCATTTGAACCAATTGAAAAGGTTAGACAATTATTAAAAATCAAGGTTAATAGTTAATTAATTAATAGTTAATAATCAAGGTTCATTTTTTATGTTTTCTAGGAACGTTTTAAGCATAAAACATTTGAGCCGCGTCACGAAAAAACCAACATAGTGCGTTTGCGATCAGCATGGACCAGGCCAGCCTGCGCATCCGCGCAGTCTGATCAAGATCCATGCTGTTCGCAATCAGTTTCTCTACTTGTAATAAGGTTGGTAAGCGAACAGCATGGATCCTGATCAGACTGCGCGGAGGCGCAGGCTTGTCTGGATCAAAGCTGGTCGCAAACGCACTTTTTGGTTTTGTCGTGACGCGGCTCATTTATCATAAAAGCATGCCCGTAAAACAGTGAATCAGGAATGTACATCTCATAAATGCGGGGCATCTCGAAAGACTTAATTTTAAAGCATCTTTTACGCAATATAAGCAGATTGTATAAATAAATACAAAAATGTCTTACATTAGTTTGATGTTTATACAATTTCATATAGAATTTAGTTTGATCGTAGTTTCAATTTTGCATTAAACATGTTAAAATATCGGTCAATAATTATTATTACATTTTTTTTTCTCATTTTTTTAAACACACGCGTGCATTTTTCTTTTGCATATTGTTTTATTACTTGAAAGAAATGTCTTTCTCTTATATATTTTGTCATAATATGTATTCAATCTAATAGGTTTGACATATTATCAGTATTTGGTTAATAGATAATCTTGCGCCTTCCAATTTATTGAATAATTTTGTTAGACGTTCATTTTGCAAATCCTTTATCATTTGTTTGTTCAGAATCTTATTTTAAAAATGGGGTCCCTCATTACATCTAGTCTTCATTTAAAACAATTTTATAACCTTATACTAGAAATTCATTACACACCGATGTAAGCTCAATTAATGCCAATTTCATTCTATAAATTGATAGTTTTTTAAAAAAATATCTTAATGTTACATCTAGACAGGACTGATTTTGAGTTTTTGACTCTCTCTAAAATGCTAGAGGCATTTTGAAGTACAAGTGGTATCTTGGTGTATTTTGCCGGCTCGCCACGGCGAGCCGGTATTACGATAGGATTTTACTGAAAAACAACCTAAAACTCCGAATCCATCCAAAAATTTAATCGAAGCTTGGCTTCCAGCTTTCCACAAAATTTATCTATCAGGGCTAGGATCCAAATTTATTTAGCCAATCAAATTTAATCTTACATAGCGTCAAAAAACCTTCAATTTTCACGCCATTTTTAAAAAGCAGCAAGTTTTATTTTGAGCGCAAAGATATAATGATGATTAAAATGTTTGTTTTCATGAATTCTTTTCAAAAAATCATATTTACACTGACTTTTGTTTTAGCGATCTCACCTGTTCCTCTGTAGTAAGTTTTCGTTTGGTTAATTAACATAAGTGTACATCTGGTTCTGTGCATTTGTTTCTTTTTCCTTTTTTCCGGTCATTTTATCCTTTATCGGTATTTAGTGTATATATTTACTGGCCGGGGTCCGGGAGGCCCGGACTGGCCGGGATCCGGGATCGTATAAGATATAGAGGAAAAACTAATAAACTATATTTGTGTTGATTATTGTCGTAATGAAAGGATATTAAACGTTAAGTTTTTTTATTGTATGTAATGAACGTTAAATTAATCAAACTTAGGATATAAGTATATTTAGAGGTATTTATTAACAAACTTAAAATGCGGAAATCCAAATATAATATAATTATAATTATATGCCTAATTAATTGGAAAAATCAAAGACTACATTCTTGAATTGGTCAAATCCCGGGATCCCTTTATGTTTTAATGCGATCCCAAGCTTTTCTGAAAACTATATTCTTGAACTGGCAAATTCCTGGGATCTCTTTATATTTTAATACGATCCCGGCTTTTCTGAAAACTATATTCTTGAACTGGTCAATTCCCATAATCCTTATATGTTTTAATAGGATCCCGGCTTATCTGAAAAACATCTTAGACTGGTCAAAATCCGGGATCCCTATATTTTTAATAGGATCCCGGCTTTTCTGACAACTTGTGTTTACTTTAGGACTTGTGTCCGTCACTCATTCCAATACTAAATAACATATTACAACTTAACTTCGTATAAAGAGACATCTTTATGAATTCTACCTATCTAAGATTTATTTGGTCAAGGTCAACAGGCCATACAGTAAATGTGCATAGACATAGGGACTTCATTCTATCTGTTTACACGCATCTTCATATATACTCATATGCCTCTTTGTTAAACTTAGAGAACTGGCTTCCATAACTTTATTTCACTTTTATTTTGATGTTCGCTGAAGTCTCTTCAGCTAACAGAACTATCATTTTTACATTAAACGCACCCCTGGAAAAAAAACGAAGCGAGTCGCTACTAGCTTTTTTAAAAGCTAACCTTGTACCTATTTAAGGTATGCTGAATCCGATAAAGGTGGATACCAAACTGAAAACCTTGATCTTGACCATTGAAATTGCCATTTAAAATGACCAATAAAATGGCCGCCAAACTTCTTTATTATAATTGGATGACATATCAAATAAAACTGTTAAGGAAAGGAAAAACCTGAAATTTGTCACAAAGCATGTTCAGGTAATAACAAATTAGACACCAAAACAGAGGTAAAAAAACAAAACAATCCCATTTGGCCGAAAACTCCAAGATGGCGGACATTTTTCTATAGGCCAATATAATAGTAATATAGAAGTATTAAAGATAGTACTGATAATTTTAATGCATTAAAACATATTTAGGGTTTACGCAGCGAACACTACACTTTTTCCTGCGCTATCTGCTAGATATAGAGCTTTCATGTATATTAATCCTGCCCTCATATAGAGTGGCTACTCAAATGGCACAGCGTGCGTATGAGTGAGTGGGTTAAAACGTGTGCATGCACAATATACATTAATTAAAGGCACCTTTCTCTGGGTATTCTTTGGTTTTGGTGTTCGTTTTTTTGTTATTGGTCATTGTCTTCGTTCTTCTGTTATCGGTATTCGTCGCATTTCTCTGCTGTCAGTTCTTTCGTTATAGGTCGTGATCTTCGTTCTTTTGTAATCGGTCCTGGTCTCAGTCCTTTTGTTGTTTGATGTTTTGTTATCGGTCCTCGTCTCTGTTTTTCTGTTATCGGTTCTCGTAATAAATTCTGGTGTCCGTTTTCTTGTTGTGAATTATTCTGTCATCGGTTGGCGTCTTCGTTATTCTCTGTTCTCATATCATCGGTTCTCGTCACTTTTCTTCTGTAATAAGTCTTATCGTCAATTCTTCTGTCAACGGTCCTCGTCTCTGTATTTGTGTTATCAATCCTCGTCTCTGTTGTCTTGTTGTCAATACTTCTGCTATTGGTCCCCGTTTCTGTTATCGGTACCTGTCTCTGTCCTCCTGTTCTTGATCCTCGTCTATGTTCGCTTCTCGTCAGTTCTTGTCTCTGTTCTCCCGTCTGTTCTTGGTCGACGTCTCTGCTAGCTTCTTGTCAGTTCTTGTCTCCGTTCTCCCTTCTGTTATCTGTTGTCAGTACTTCTTTTATCGGTTTCTGTCCTGTTCTTCTGTTATCGATCCTCGTCTCTGTTTGCTACTTATCAGTTCGTCTGTTATCGGTCCCTGTCTCTGTTCTCGATCCTGTTATCGGTGCTCGTTACTGTTCGCTTGTTGTAAGTTCTTGTATCTGTTCGTTTCTTGTCAGTTCTTGCCTCCGTTCTCCCTTCTGTTATCGGTCGTCGTCTTCGGTCTTGCAATTTCGGTACTTGTTTCCTGTTCCGTTAAGGTCTTCTCTTGTATCTATCGTTGCCATTATTCTGTGTCCATGTACTGGTTTTGTCAGTCTTGTAGACTTTTATTCGTTCAGTGGAGTAGCGGGGGATCGAACTCACGACCCCTTGATTTGTAGGCAGACAGTGTTACCACTGCACCATAGCGCCCGCTCTGAATAATAACAACTTTTGAAAGTCCTTTATACATTAAATACTATCTCAATGTCTAACAAAGGGTGTATAACAATTATATTTTAACACCTCTACTATGTAGCGAACCCACGTGACTTTTAAAAATGGTCAAAGGAAATATAACTCGATATATTACAAGTAATAGTTTCATAGATAACTTTGTTGTTACTTTAAAATATCCTGGAATCTTATTGGAAGGTACCGGGAATTCTAATGCATATCAAATGATGTGATAATCTTCTTTGTTGTATCTGTATTTTTGTTAAGAATGTGATAAAGTATACACTTCATAAGTTTATGAATACTTTTTAATATTATCGATTATTCATCGTATACCTTAATGCAGTTATAATTGAATCTAAAAATGAATTATGCAGATATTATTTTCGACAGAAAAGAACAGATACAAACAACACACAAAAAAACTTACATGCAGCATACCTGTTTAATGTTCACAATGTGCTGAAAAACGGCTCTTTTTTAAAGCAAGTGACACATTTTATAAAAGAATGGGATAGAACTGTTGTTGTAACCATTTAAAAAATAGGATTGTGTCACAGGGTGAGAAAAATGTGCAGCCTGACCGGGACTCGAACCCGGGACCCTCGGAATACCGTACCGTGGCTCTACCGACTGAGCTATCCGGCCGCTTACACATCTTCTACCCTAAATAGTGAACAGTTCTGAACCGTGACATACTCCCCTGCTATATTGAAATTCGTCCTCGAATTTCACAGAGTTACAGAGCAATGTAAATTAAACTCTGAGCTATATCAGTCACGGCCCCACGTTGGGCGCCAAATGTCACAGGGTGAGAAAAATGTGCAGCCTGACCGGGACTCGAACCCGGGACCAACGGAATACCGTACCGTGGCTCTACCGACTGAGCTATCCGGCCGCTTACACATCTTCTACCCTAAATAGTGAACAGTTCTGAACCGTGACACACCCCCCACACTGGCCACCAATGTCGTATGGTCCTTTTTCAAATGTAGGAATGGTCTGTTTATGCCTGTAAGGACATAAGCATACGCCTTGATAAATAAATAAACAAGATAAACAATTTCTGGCGCAAACCAAGAGAAATATTTATACCAAAGTGCGCATGCGTGAGGTGGATTTTCCGGGAAGTTTGTAAAAACTGAGGCCCGGCTTGCAAATTATGTCAAATGAAATATGAGAAATTAGTTGTTATAATGAGATGATGAAATGGAATGATATAGGAATGATATGGGATGATGGAGTGTATATCGGACTGTAAACAGACAAATACAAGAGATATATATACAAATACAAGGACAAAATGATACATGAAAACGATATTCAAAAACACGAATATCGACCACATGACAATTGGTAAATTTGTAAGTTGGATATTTTTTACCTAGTTTGCTCAACACTCAGTTAACACATTTTTATATATAAACCTGAGGTACAAAAAATAAACAGAAAACAACTTTCATAGATTGAGATAGAGCCATAATGTCGTAGATATTTAGGTTACAATAGAAGTTTTTGATCCTGAAAATGTTTTAAGTAGGATAAACATATTACAAGCTTACATTCTTAATATTGTGTACTGCCTTAATTCATTTTTTTAAAATACGTGCAGTTATGTAATTATTATGACTTTAGTTAGTTTTGAGGTGGTATCTTTTATTCTATAGATAAATTTTAGAACGTGTCACATGTCGCCTTAAAAAGATTTTGTGGTGATTTTGCGCTTACTTAATCCCGCTTTTGCATGTTGGAACGACAATATTTTAATTGTTTGTATACACAGCCTAATTGCTTATTTTGTATAGTTTTATTCTATTGGCCTGTCAATTATGAATACATTACAGCACTCATTGAAATATTAGATTCCACTTCGATTTCGTTAGTAAAGTTTGTAACGATAATTAATATGGAGTATATTGAGGATATTTGTTTGTTTTTTTTGTGTGTGTCAGATGAAATTTTATTTCATCAAGGCGGCTTTAAATTCCGAAATTCCCACGATAAAAATATTTGTAAAGAAGGATTTGAAACTCAGTTTATTGTTATAATAAGTCAAGTACATTTTGTAAGTATTTTTTTTTCAATCTTAGTATCATACCTTAACGCGCAAGTAAAACAGTACTGTAAATTACTGTTAATTGAGCCATAAGGCTTATAATCGTAATATTTGGTGGCCAATCTCATTAAAATCAGAACATATTGAATGATCATTTGTTTTTGACAAGAATGATTAATTGCATCGTATTGTATCAGTTTTAATGACTAATTTAAGTATTTTTAAACGGCCATTTTGAATTGACCTTTTGAAGGTCATGGTCATTTTTTTTCTTGGTATCAACCCTCATCGTGTTCAGCATACCCATATAAGGTTAAAACACTCAAGCTATTACTTGTACAATAAAATGCCTCTAGCATTCATATTTTCTTAAATTCAGTCCTGTCTAATCCTCGTATTTTGATTGTTTGAATATGTTTAATCTATATTATCCTTTGTTGAGGTCCTCATGGAAGATTAATGTATTGTTCAAACGCGTCCTCTCATTAAATAAAATCTTCATTATAATACTTTATAACTATAGATAGTGATATCCAACATTTCTAGCGTTAGTTAAAAGTTATGGTTCTTATGAAGTCAGTTATCACTAAACGTAACTTATTCATAAGATATCAATATTTGACGAAAAGGTGTTTTACAAATTATTTTATTCATTTCCTTTGCGATTATATTCATAATCAATTTTAACATTAATCTTTAACACCTACTGGACTCTTTTACTGAAGCCGCTTGAACGGAAAACGGAAAGTGCATAGCCTTTTCCTCCAGTAAAGAGCTAGGCTGGCCTGACCGTCTGTGCAATGTGATCAGGCTCTATACTGTTGGTTATTTAACTAACTTTAATTTTTCATCTTGGCTTCCCTTAAACTTAATATATACTTGAAGAATCCATTGGTCAAACGCCATATGATTGATGGTGCCTTTATTTATTCCAGTATTTCAGACAGCAATGGTGCCACTAGGCTACCCCGGACCAGTTCATACACTAGAGCTTCATTTCGACATGTACTCAGCTACAGGTCTATTCAGCGCACTTGTAGGCATCATAAATATACTTCTCCTCGTCCTGGTCTTTAAAGAACATAACATTGTCATCGACGAGGAATTTATTTCTTCAGATGAAGGTAAATAAGTTGAAAAGTTAACAGATTGTGTTATTAGTTTTTATGGTATTTGATTCAAGTTCTACAAGAATACAATAGCGAGCACATTTTTCCTCAAGACAGCGTGTGTTTCTTACAAAAATTTTCACTCATTTAAGTTGTAATTATATTCTTTTCATCCTCATTCAGATAAAGATCCAGTCCGGCTACTATGGAAATAATAGGTTAAATATTCACCGTAAAATATAAGATATAATTTCAATTTCCTCTGAAAAGCATATACTTATTACAGTTCACATAATCATACATGTCATTTTTGTTTTAAGGTAAACAGTCTACTACAAAACAAAAGATTCAGACTGAGTCAGAAACGTCCACAAACGTTATTTTGTCAAAGTATTCTCCCGATTATGTAGCTGTACTGGCGACCATTTTCCTGTTCTTCTCCGTACTTTTCATTTTTGCTGTCTTTGAAACGTAAGTTCTTTTATATCCGCATGTCTAATTAAACTCAATAAAACTAAAAAAAATTTAAACCATTTTATTTTATCTATATATTAGACATACTATATTTATGATATTTATCTATCAGATATACTACTTTAAGATATCTATATATCAGATATACTATTTGATGATATCTATATATATGATATACTAGTTTAAGACATTTGTATATGTGTTTATTCACTGATGAAGAACATACTTGTTCGAAATCGATTTGAATAAAAAATAACTGAATGTACGCGTGTGGTTGTTCTTTTTGGATTCATATGATATCTATATATTTGATATACTAGTTTGAGACATTTGTATATCAGACATACTATATTCATGATATCTTTATATCAGATATACAATTTTATCATTGTATTTTAGAATCATTACCCCATTCGGAATGGATATGTTTGCCTGGGAGAAGACTAAAGCAACTTTGTATGTTGGAATTATGTTGGGCTGTGCTGGACTAGTAGCCATTGTCGTTTTTATCGTTATAAAACTTCTGACAATACGGTATAAAACATTTACATCACTTAGTCATGTTTTTATTTACCAATCATAAACTTTATTAACCCATTACTTGATAAGCACTTTGTGAAAAATGGCTGTTTTCATTGAAAAGTCTCCCGTTTCAAGATCAAATTGCTATAAAACTTTAGCATCTGCTTCAATACTAAACAAAATTGGCACAAATGTTGACTGGAACATTGCCATTGTAATGACATGCTCTGTCTTAAATTTCCTGTTACCATGGCAACAAGGGGACATCTATCACTATTTTGCGTTGATATTTTCAATCAAAGTTGATTTTAAAATGCTGATGGGGACTGCCACTCCCATTCAGCCCCCACCCCCACCAACAGAAGCTGGCATATCCCCCTTCTGGCAACCCCCTGATGTACCTGATAGGGGCGGCGCCGAAAAAGTGGTCACTTTTTAATCAACATTTCGCAAACAAATACAAGTGTTGGGGGCCTAAATAAGGCATTTTCCGCCATATGAGACAACAAATAGGGGATGAAAAGGCGTTAGAGGGCGTGTATATCGGGTAATATGGGTTTGTAGTTATAAGAAATTTGCTTACAAATACTCTTACAAGATAAGACATTATAACGAAAAAGAAATTTAGCTTTATATTCTTCATATAAGTTATTGTTTCATATAAAATAGCATGTACATGTATGGCAAGGGTTTGATTGAGGACATATTCTACAAGATATGCACATATCGCTATTATACAAATATACAGCATTCCTAAGCTGCACGTTCTGGTTAACTCATTTGGTATAACCTTAGACAGTGAATCGGGCAACCCGGGTTCGATTTCCGGACGGCGCATGTTCCTTTCGTTTGGATTGATCATAAAATCCTTTCTACGGCTATTCCCACTATACTTCTGCCTTGGCATGTACAGACACTTCTTAATTTCTTTTATTTTTATCTTTTTCAGGTTTAATGAACGGAATTTACTTTTTGTTGGTTTTATAATTTGTATATTCGGATACGTTTCTTATCTACCATGGGGATCAAACTATCCGGCAATACAATATGCTGAAATCAAACACGCAGGTCTGTCTTTATTTATATTATTTTGTGTTTTGTTCAACTCCGAAATCCCTCTCGCAAGCCCGACTATAAATATAAAATATAAAACTATATATATAAGCATGCGAAAACTTTTAGTTATAGTTGAGGACATGTTATTTCAGCAGCAAACTGTAGTTAAAACGTTTATTTCCCGTTTCAAATGAATAATAATTTCACAGTGAAAATTATCAAAATATAATTTCACACTTTTCAATGCCGAAACTACTTTTTTAAGATTTTTCCCATGGGGTACCTCAATTTTATTTTTGCTAACAATTCTGACAATGTCAGGCTGTTTAAAGAAAACGCAAAGCTGAAATTGATAAGTAACTTAAATGTCAAAAGTAATAAAAAGAAGAAAACTTACTTCTATTCATTCAAATTCCAATCACCAAGTTTCATTTCTAAATTGTTTGTTTCATTTTTACAGTCTGAAAAATACATTCCTTCCTCATGCAAACTGCTCTTGATGACATTTGGGCATATTAAAGTATCCTACAAGCAATAACTGCCGTATGCTTTATGAAAAAATTGAAAAGCAATGAAAAGCTAATCAGCTCGTAGAACAAGTTAAATACCCAGCGGTTCCGAGCAAGTTCCAAGTTTTCCATTTTCATAGCTGCTTTTTTCTTGTTTTCACATATGTCAACACTTATTTTTTGTCTGTTTCAATCCACAAATATGTTTTCTTTCTTTTAAAAAGGTGTATGACTAGCAAATCCAAATGATATCCCTCTGAATCAAACACAATTATTTTCCTCCCGTGAAATACACAACTTTAAAAAATGGCTGCCGCTTACATTTAACAAAGCCAGGTCTAATATAAATTCGAATTAAGTAACAGAAATATGGACGGATGGTTGGAATTTTTCTCCTACATGAATTGTTTGTTTTTATTATTAAAACAAAAGATCATTCATATTTTTTTAACAAAATAAATAATATCACTGTCATTTAATGTTGATTGTCGGACTTATTTTTCAGCTCAAGACTTCTTGTTTTTAATGAGAAATTCCGACTAAATGGGGCTCTCAATAGGGAATTCATATTTTAATATTATTGAAAAGTTCGTTTTAACTTGTTTTTTAGCATAAAATAAAAAGAAAATTTGTTTGTGTGTTGTGTAAGATGTAATTTTATTTCATCTCGTGAAATTTAAAAACAGTATTCTCACTCGTGGCTACGCCACTCGTGAGAATACTGTTTTTGAAGCCCACTCGATGAAATAAAATATCATCTTACACACAAACAAACAAATATCCTCTATTTATTAATAGATTTGATTAGAAAATTCCTTAAACCTTAGCCAGCTGGCGGTAACAGATTCTAGTCAAGTGACCAGAGTATACTAAAATCATGCCGGAACATCCGCGTGCCGTCTTTACAAGATCTGCAATTTTGCTATAATAATTCAGGAAGTTTATATCTTCAAAATTTCAACAAATGATGAATGGTTTTGTCCACATTGGAAGATGGAGTAGTCCATTTAACGTGATCGGGGTAAATGGTATTAAATGATAACGAGATTTTTTAAGTAGTGTAACTTTATCAGAGAAGTAAGATGGTTCTGTCATAGGTGTTTCTCTGTCTTCAGATAAGGTGACGAACAACCAAAGAAATCTAACAGAACTTATCCAGCATATGATGTTGGCGGGGGAAGAAACTCTACCATTATCAACCACCGACTCTTTCACTAAAGATCTGAACAAAATCAACGATATTCTAAATGAAAAAGAAAACACTAGTTTGAATTTACCAATAAATATAAAAGAAAATAGTGATTATGTAAGGAATGATTTTTATCAAAAATTAACGCAGCTAAATGCAAACACTGAAAAATCTCCAATTGACGTGATGTGGAACAAAAGTTATATTATGAAGGAAATAAAGAAACAGGCTTATTGGGGAAATTCAAGTGATTTGGAGAATGAAGATGTCGGATGCCCGTATTATTTTTCCTGGTGTACGTACACACCGGCGACCACCTTGTGGCAGTATCTTCTTGGAACCTTTTTTATTTCTATCGGCTACCCTGCATGCAGTGTGATATCTTATACAATCTTTTCAAAGGTTTTGGGACCAAAGCCTCAGGTAATTGATAATACAATACGATGTGTAAGGTATATACTTTTCTCGAAAGTGAAAGGGGAAAAGAATTACCTTACATTTATTTGTTTGAATACATTGATATACATGTGTAAGTTAAAAGATCACTTTTTTGTTTTAATGAATATGAAATTTTATTTAATTTAGAAGCGAGAACATTTATCTTGTAATCGCTACGCAGTAATGGTTACATTAGGAAACATTTTCAGCGGGATATTTTCTTATAATTTCTTCAAACGTAAAACACATTTCTCTCTATATATATATATATATTGTTTCTTTTGCTCTCATTTGAGACAAAATGTTATTCTCTATTACTTTCTCCAACAGTTGCTACTTTCCTTTATGTCTCACGTTTGTTTGAACCTGTTTCAGGGATTGTGGATGGGATGGCTTACGGCTGCAGGCAGTCTTGCTCGAACCCTCGGTCCTGTCTTTGTGAGTCAGGTGTATGATGCATATGGACCAAGAGTAGCATTCACAGCCATGACAGCAAATATCTTTATCACGCTTATTATTCTGTTAATTGTTTATAAAAGACTTGTGCCGTTTAAGGTACTATCAGTATGAACATACTTCTTATATCAAATTAGGGTCTACTTAAATTGAGCCGTGTCACGACAAAACCAACATAATGGGTTTGCGACCAGCATGGATTCAGACCAGCCTGCGCATCCGCGCAGTCTGATCAGGATCCATGCTGTTCGCTTACAGACCCTCAAAGTAGCGAAACTAATAGCGAACAGCATGGATCCTGATCAGACTGCGCGGATGCGCAGGCTGGTCTGGATCCGTGCTGGTCGCAAACCCATTACGTTTGTTTTGTCATGACGCGGCTCAATTAATTTTTGTACTGGTATGACACAAAAAACACGACGATTTGTAGAACGCTGGGGTTTTAGAATATCTCATATACAGTTAGTATCCTATCACCAGGCATTCAAAAATTTAATGCGCAAAGGCAACCTATTCACTACTAAGACCAAATTACTTTTAAAACCACTTTGATTCAATACCGTCTGCAACTTTAATATAGATATTTTACTGTATTTACATTTCTTAAACGCTTTTATTAAAAGTAGGGTTCTTAGTATATAATTAATTAAATTCAATTTAGTACTTGTATGACACAAGGACATAAAACTGACATATTATGCAATGACATAATAAAAAAATGATATCAGGAGAAAGTTCAAACTGACGCACATAGATCAGAAGCTTGTTCTATTCATATATAAACTGTATAAAGCTAGAAAGTGCTTTAATTTATTTAGTCATGTTGTTACAAATGTGTATATTTATCTTACAGCAAATACATATGCAACAGAAGTATATTATATTTCTTTTGTTCTTTTTTTTGTTTTCTTTATAAGACACTTGGCCTTGGAAGATGATATGAGCCGCGTCACGACAAAACCAACGTAATGCTTTTGCGACCAGCATGGATCCAGACCAGCCTGCGCATCCGAAGTTTTTAATTTCATCGCTAAACGGCACAGTCGACATTATTTTCAAGACAATTAACGATATATTTGCGTATTCCGCCTGTTGCAAATAAAACAACATTCAATTAATTTATAATTATTATTATTAGTAAAAACTATGTTGTAATTATATATATTAAAGACGATACATTTAATCTTTTCTAACAATTCACTGCACCTGATGCCACATGCTTTAGACAATATTTACGATGCTTGCTATGTTAAGTACAAAAAATAATGTCTTTATAACTGGCATTCAGAAAGCGTCTTAAAAGCAGAGACTATAGGAGGCTGTTGCAATTGTAGTTGTGTGCACGTGCGGTATAATAAAATGTCATATTATATATCCTACACATATTAAGACAACACACAACACTACTACACTGAGAAATCAAAATTGATACAATGTATATAAGTTAGAAGCATGCAATGTTAACGTTTTACTGGCACATAAAATATCATATTCTGAATCACTCCTGTTTTCAGTGATACATTAAATTTGCGTTCGATATGATTAAATGCTTTTGCTTTCCTGACATTGGAAATATCATGAATTATAAAAATTCTAACAGACGTTCCTAGAATACTCTCTGATTTAGCTTGTTTCAATAACAAGACAGTCATGTAATTTGAACTAAATGAAGTCAATATTGTTTAAATGCAAGAAGAAATGTCCGACTTCGTCATACATCTTTGCCATATGAGCAGCTAAAGACAGGTGATTTGAAATTGATTTGAACTAATTATTAATTTTTTTTCTAAACAATAAAATTCACTGGTTTGCTGTTAGCAGGAAACGAGAGAATATTAAAATACATTTTCAAATCATACAGATAAATAGCCCAATAAATTGTGTTGTGACAAAAGAATTCCCACTATGGAATATGACTTCCTTCATTTTCGATTTTTATATGATCATCACGGGGGAGGAAGTGTTACACGAAGGATGGAGTTCTTATGATAACTTGTTCAGGAGTTCTTGTGATAACTGTCACGGAGTTCGTCGGAAAACATCTGTATATACTACAAAAACACTCGTTAAAATGGTTATTTTCATCGTTCAAAAATGAGTTTTAGGTGCTAAATTAAATTTTAATGATTAAGCTTGTCTTACATCTTGTATTATGTGTCAAAGCCTAATTCACAGGCCATTTTTAATCGCCTCTTGCTTCAAATCTGGTAGTTTTCAGTAAAATTTCGAAATAACTTGCCAATTCACAAGTTTTGACCTGTTTATTTCTGGTCTTCATCCTTGCCATACATAATTACCTAATTATAATGCAAAATTGCAAACATAAAGGACCGGCTAACAGATTTATAATCGATTTTTCAAATGTCCCGGAGTTCTTGTGATAACTCTGAAGATGTCACAGATTTCTTATGATAACTTTTGTTATTGTCAGTGTGTTTCTTGCGCTAAAACATATCACGTTTTGGTGTTTATTTTTATTCAATAAGATTATAAATCATTATGAAATGCAGTACGATCATCCTTTGCACAAAAATGTGGATAAAAAGTTGGTTTTAAGTGTCTGCAAAGGATAAATAGCTACAGTAAAAATTGAACCAGCGGTCACTGGTATTCAGCAGTATAATGGCTTAAACCACAAAACAAAAATGTCTCAAAACGTACACGTTGTTCTTAGTTTCACATGTTTTAAGCAACCACCTTTCTTAAGCAGACAATATATAGGCATGCTTCCCTTACCTAAGGGCTAAGTAATTTGTATCATTTTATACCATAATAGATAAGTATATAACCAGGATAATTTCCACACCTATGTCTTAAAAAAGTACGATACATGATAAACTACCGATCTCTCGAACAAATTTGAACTGTCCCTCCAGGTTCAAGCAAACTAAGTTTGACTATATATTTTTGTTATCAATTACAGCAAAAGTAGCAGAGTTTCCTCCACTAAGATTACATAGGGGAAATACTCATCAAACATCGACAGAGAAATATATATGAAAATACCATATTTGAGTATATCAAAGCGCATTTTATCACGTACATAAATGCCCTACTGGTTTCATAGCAGTTCCCGGCACCAAATCGCACTTTAAGTGAAAGTAAAAATCTGTCTACCAAAGAATGCAAACTTTGACAGAACAAAGTTAGGTACCTGTCCAGCATTATCATGGGTTAATGTTGCCTTTTTATTTTACATTTTGATGGAATAAAGGCCTGAGATGTAACAACTTTGCTCACATTTATTCAAAATTTCATAGCAGTTTTTCGAACCTTTTTTATTTTGAATATAATTCAGTACCAATTAATAAGCAATGTTAAGCTGGGTTTTCAAATACACATGTAGATAACTTCCCAAACTTTTCCGTGTCGTCTGCAAATATATTGTTTAAAAGTAGTGATTTACCTAGAATGGGATTTCAGTTATTGTGCATGGGCATTCAAACTAGAATTCTCCAGGTGTGCTTGTAAGTGTCGCAAGTTCTCTAATGTAACTAAAAACAAGAGACAAAACTTTGAAACATATTAATCGCTGTACTATTATAACTGCTGTGTTACATAGAAAACAATTGTTTCTCTGACTGATGCAGTAACATAGATGCTTAACTGAGAAAAAACAGTTTGTATGCCTGGATGAAAATGATAAAGGGCCAGAATACTGCTAGGAGCTGGAAACTGCTAGGAAACCAGTATATAAATCCTTTTTCCAGTCTACAAAATCTGCGTCAAACAAAACAAAATACTATGAAAAAGAAACGGGGGTGAGAAATAATATCTCTTGAACTAAAATTCACTCAAAACCAACATTATATATCCTATTATTTGCGCAAAGGATGAGCGTACTACATTTCATAATGATTTATAATCTTATTGAATAATAAAAAACGCTAAAACGTGCCGTGATTTAGCGCAAGAAACACATTGGCAATAACAAAAGATATCATAAGAACTCTGTGACATCTTCAGTGTTATCACAAGAACTCCGGAACATTTGAAAAATCGGGTATATATCTGTGAGCCGGTGCTTTATGTTTGCAATTTTGCATTATAATTAGGTAATTATGTATGGCAAGGATGAAGACCAGAAATAAACAGGTCAAAACTTGTGAATTGGCAAATAATTTGGAAATTTCACTGAAAACTACCAGATTTGAAGCAAGAGGCGATTAAAAATGGCATGTGAATTAGTTTTTGACACATAATACAAGATGTAAGACAAGCTTAATCATTAAAGTTTAATTTAGCATCTAAAACTCATTTTTGAAAGATGAAAATAACCATTTTTAACGAGTGTTTTTGTAGTATATACAGATGTTTTCTGACGAACTCCGTGACAGTTATCACAAGAACTCCTGAACAAGTTATCATAAGAACTCCATCCTTCGTATAACACTTCCTCCCCCGTGATCATGGTTATTTGGAAAAGAGCTTGATCACAATCAGCATGACCAAGCGGCTGAAAGCGAGAAAACTCTTATTAGCACAAGACAAACAAGTCTTTTGGCATTATTTGATTGTATTTAACAGGTTAACATTGAGGTCAAGTGATCTCTTGTCTATGTACAAATATATATAACATTGCTGTTATTTACGGGTATTCGTTGCAGACATTTAAGATATTAAGATGAATACATACATAAAACGTTCATAGCTTGCTTCTTAGAAAATGTGTAAAAGTTAAAGTCCAAAGTATATATGTATACTTGTTATGACAATAATCATATATGAAACTTGCCCGAAACAGGCATTATATTAATGTTGATGCATTAACCTGTATAGTGTCATGTGGTCGATATTCGTGTTTTTGAATATCGTTTTTATGTATCATTTTGTCCTTGTATTTGTATTTGTCCGTCTTACTCTATACAAGTGATGTGTACAACATATATTTAAGAAATGGACATACAAAACAATTGATAGTTAATCAAATGAGCCGCGTCACGACAAAACCAACATAGTGCGTTTGCGACCAGCATGGTGGTTTAACCTTCGCCATTTGGGGTACCGGTTATATTTAATGTTATAATGAAGGAGACAGACCTTTTATTTTATAGACCATTATCCGTGTCTGCAGAAACAAACACGAAGCGATTTTGTCCAAAGCTATCCGATACAGAAAGTACACATGCATTGCATCCACGACATTTTCAAACCTGAACAAATGTCAGCCTAAAATATTGTGGATTTCTCAGCTTTTCCGACAATTAGAGTAAAGCATATACACTACTTCAATATCAAACCAACCAGTGCGATGATGTAAAATATTCAATGACAATATCGAATTAAAAATTGCCTGGAAAATGAATTCTAGTAGTAATGAAACAATTTATAGTCTTTCAGACAATGAAGTCAGTGAAGTATAGGTAATTGCAATTGTATCTTGTGTTAACGACGTTTTACATCACCTAAATTATGTAATAAACCATTAAATATATTTAAGAAAAAAATACCAAGCGAGCGACATACAACAAGATAGGCACATATCGCTATAATACAAAAAACAGCATTCCTAAGCTGCATGTAGGGTAAACTCATTTGGTATAACCTTGGACTGTGAATCGGGCTACCTGGGTTCGCTTTCCGCACGCCGCAGGATCCTTTCGTTGGGATTGATCATAAAATCCTTTATGCAGATATTCCCACTGAACGTCTGCCTTGGCATGTACAGACTCTTCTTAATTTCTTTTATTATTATATTTCAGGTTTAATGAACGAAATTTATTTTTTGTTGGCTTTATAATTTGTATATTCGGATACGTTTCTTATCTACCATGGGGATCAAACTATCCGGCAATACAATATGCTGAAATCAAACACGCAGGTCTGTCTTTATTATCATCATTTTGTGTTTTGTTAAACTCCGAAATCTCTCTCGCAAGCCCGACTATAAAAATAAAATATAAAACTATATACATAAGCACGCGAACATTTTTAGTTATAGATGAGGACGTGTTATTTTAATTCAGCAGCAACTTGTACTTAAACGTTTACTTTCCCGTTTCAATTAAATAATAATTTATTTCTTAATAGATTTGATTAGAAATTTCCTTAAGCCTTCACCTGCTGGCGGTAACAGATTCTAGTCAAGTGACCAGAGTATACTAAAATCATGCCGGAACATCCGCGTGCCGTCTTTACAAGATCTGCACTTTTGCTATTCAGTCAGTTTATATCTTCAAAATATCTTCAAAATTTCAACAAATGATAAATGGTTTTGTCCACATTTGGAAGATGAAGTAGTCCATTTAACGTGATCGGGGTTAATGGTTTTTAAATGATAACGAGATCTTTTAATTAATGTAACTTTACCAGAGCAGTAAGATGGTTCTGTCATAGGTGTTTCTCTGTCTTCAGATAAGGTGACGAACAACCAAAGAAATCTAACAGAACTTGTCCAGCATATGATGTTGGCGGGGGAAGAAACTCTACCATTATCAACCACCGACTCTTTCACTAAAGATCTGAACAAAATCAACGATATTCTAAATGAAAAAGAAAACACTAGTTTGAATTTACCAATAAATATAAAAGAAAGTGGTGATTATGTAAGGAATGATTTTTATCAAAAATTAACGCAGCTAAATGCAAACACTGAAAAATCTCCAATTGACGTGATGTTGAACAAAAGTTATATTATGAAGGAAATAAAGAAACAGGCTTATCGGGGAAATTCAAGTGATTTGGAGAATGAAGATGTCGGATGCCCGTATTATTTTTCCTGGTGTACGTACACACCGGCGACCACCTTGTGGCAGTATCTTCTTGGAACCTTCTTTATTTCTATCGGCTACCCTGCATGCAGTGTGATATCTTATACAATCTTTTCAAAGGTTTTGGGACCAAAACCTCAGGTAATTGATAATACAATATGATGTTAAAGGTATATATTTTTCTCGAAAGTTAAAGAGGAAAAAGAGAATTAATTTACTTTTGTTTGTTTTGAATAAATTGACATACATATGTTAGTTAAAAGATCACTTTTTTGTTTTAATGAATGTGAAATTTTATCTAATTTAGAAGCGAGAACATTTATCTTGTAATCGCTACGCAGTAATGGTTACATTCAGAAACATTTTCAGCAAGATATTTTCTTATAATTTCTTCAAACGAAAACATATTTTTCTATATAATTTCTATATATGTATTTGCTCTCATTTGAGACAAAATGTTTTTTGCTATTACTTTCTCCATCAGTAGCTACTTTCCTATATGTCCCTGTTTGTTTGAACCTGTTTCAGGGATTGTGGATGGGATGGCTTACGGCTGCAGGCAGTCTTGCTCGAACCCTCGGTCCTGTCTTTGTGAGTCAGGTGTATGATGCATATGGACCGAGAGTTGCATTCACAGCGATGGCAGCAAATATCTTTATCACAATTATTGTTCTGTTAATTGTTTATAAAAGACTTGTGCCGTTTAAGGTACTATCAGTATGAACACACTTCTTATATCAAATTAGGGTCAACTTAAATTAATTTTTGTACTTGTATTACACAAAGACTACGACGATTTGTAGAACACTGGAAATTTAGAAAAGCTCATTTATGGTTAATATCCTAACACCTGGCGTTCCAAAATTGCATGCGCAAAGGCAACCTTATAAAGCGGCCAATTCACTACTAAGACCAAATTACTATTAAAACCACTTTTATCCAATGCCGTTTGTAGCTTTAATACAGAGATTTTACTTTATTTACATTTCTTAAATGATTTTATTAAAAGTAGGGTTGTAAGTATATAATTGATTAAATTCAATTTAGTAGGACATAAAACTGACATATTATGCAATGACATTACAAACAACTGATATCAGAAGAAAGTTCAAACTCACGCACATAGATCAGAAGCTTGTTTTATATTCATATATATAACTGTATAAGGCTAGAAAGTGCTTAAATTTATTTTGTCATGTTGTTATAATTGTGTATAATTATCATACAGCAAATAGATATGCAACAAAAGTATATCATATTTCTTTTTTGTATGCTTTATAAGACACTTGGACTTCGGAGATGATAATTGAGCCGCATCATGACAAATCCAACAAAATGGGTTTGCGACCAGCATGGATCCACACCAGCATGCGCATCAGCTCAGCCTGACCAGGATCCTTGCTGTTCGCTTACAATTTTTTTTTTCCAGAAAATAGCGTTACATTACAAGTAGTACATAAGAAAATGGATATTATTTTTAACACTTAACAAAATTCAGGGAAAGTTTCAGATAACATACATAAAATGGCAATGTTATTTAATAATTTAATGCAAAAGTTGCAATCACTTGACATTACATGTCAAAGGTCAAGTCTCTCGAATCTAGAACACAAGCATAAAAGCAGTAGGAAACTTGTTTGTCTTACATGCAAGAGAAAGCACATTTTGCCCGCCCGCACAGGCTGTTATATTTTCACTCTTGCCTAGACAACTCGTGTTAGTAGCGCATCTGGTGCTACCGCATATAACCTGCCCCAATCCAACAAATAAGACATTGAGGATATTGAATGAGTGTAAGTTCAATACTGAATTTATTGCACGAGTTGAATAAAATGATATTATGCGAGCCTCTGGGGAGCATAATATTTTTTTTTATTCAACGAGTGCAATAAATTCAGTAATGAACTTACACGAATTTGATATTCTATTTATCACATACCCAAAATAAAATTATATTTGTCACATACCCGAAATAAAGACCGTTTAAACTGAAATAATAGTCATTTTCCATTGACGCCTATAGTAGAACGCTAACATTAAGCGCGCCTTTACACTATGTTTCTTGCATCTCAGACAGGATTATCTACCGTCTACACCGGTGCTAGGAAACTCTGTCTTACACCCCCATGTAAGATAAGTCACGTGCTTTAAATGACGTCATTGACGCGCGACTTTTATGAATGAATCGCGTTCTTAGGATGACGTCATTTTTCCGTTATGAATGAAGTTGTATGTTCATACGCTGCTATAAGAAAAAAGTGAGTAATGAGAATATTTTTCATAATTCTGTTCCGAAAAAAAAATTGATATTTAATATGCAAGAAAAAGAATCAAACACCGGCTGTTGGTACAGACGGGAATATCTAGCTCTAAGTTTCATAAATGCTTTGACTAATTGAAATAACAAGTTGACATAAAAAGTATGCATATTGATATTGCTCCCGAGAACATATTTGATTAACAATCATTTTTTTTAAGTTAATGCAAAAACATTTATATAATGCCTGTTTCGGGCAAGTTTCATATATTCTAATTGTAATATCAAATTGTCATAACAAGTATACATATATACTTTCGACTTAAAATTTTACACATTTTCTTAGGAGCAAGCTTTGAATGTTTTATGTATGTATTTATCTCATCATGATTGTTTGCAACGAATTCCCAGTAAATAACAGCAATGTTATATATATATTATATATTTGTACATAGACAGTAGATACTTGACGTCAATGTAAACCTGTAAATAAAATCCAATAATGCCAAAAAAGACTTGTTTGTCTTGAGCTAATAAGTGTTTTCTTGCTTTCAGCCGCTTCGTCATGCTGATAGTGATCAATCTCTTTCCAAATAACCATGATTATATGAAAATGGAAAATGAAGGAAGTCACATTCCCTAAGTAGAATTGCCTTTCGTCACAATACAATTAAATGGACTATTTGTCTATAGGTTTTGAAATTGTATCTTAATAGATATATAAAGTACTTCTTTTTTCATATATTTAATGTTTATTCACCACCTTAAAGCCATTGTCCTCGTTATCGTTTCCTGTAACAGCTACTCTCCTGCGCATCGGTCGAATATTCCACTATCGCTCACTGTATTCAGTAAGCTGCGAAGGGAGCGTATGTAACAGCAAACCAGTGAGTTTAATTATATAGAAAATATAAATGATTAGTTCAAATCAATTGCAAATCACCTGTCTTTAGCTGCTCATGTGGCAAAGATGTATGGCGAAGTCGGTCATTTCTTCTTGCATTTAAACAATATTGACTTCATTTAATTTAAATTACATGACTATCTTGTTATTGAAACAAGCTAAATCAGAAATTATTCTGGAAACGTCTGTTGGACAATTTGTAAAACATGATATTTCCAATGTCAGGAAAGCAAAAGCATTTAATCATATCGATTGCAAATTAATGTATCACTGAAAACAGGAGTGATTCAAAATATGATATTTTATGTGCCAATAAAACGTTAACATTGCATGCTTCTAACTTTTATATCAATTTTGATTTCTCAGTGTAGTAGTGTTGTGTGTTGTCTTGATATGTGTAGGATATATAATATAACATTTTATTATACCGCACGTGCACACAATTACAATTGCAACAGCCTCCTATAGCATCTGCTTTAAAGACGATTTCTGAATGCCTGTTATAAACATCATTCTATGTACTTTACATAGCAAGCATCGTAAATATTGTGGCATCAGGTGCAGTGAATTGTTAGGAAAGATTTAATGTATCGTGTTCAATATATCATAATTACAAAATAGTTTTTGCTTATTAGTTATTAATTGAATATTTTTTCGAAACTGGTGAAATACGACAATATTTTCAAGACTTAATTATAGTGAACATGTTATAAGGTTATTTGAAATTTAGTTTTAATTATTTACTGGAAAGTAAAAATAAATATCGATTTTCTCTAAACATATTATAACTTATTAAATAGATTAATTAAGAATTCAAATAAGATATTTGATATTGATCAATTGCAAATATTGTTACTTTCGATGAAAGTTTCCTTTTTGAAATTTAGGTTGATCTTTTACAAATAAGAAAATAACATTCGAGTTTGCTGGAAACGCTATGAGAAGTATTATAATATAAACTTATTGATATTCTGTCCATTATAAGCAACAAAATGATTTTAAATCTCTTTAAAAGCATGGTGATATTTAATACACCAACATGCATGGTTAGATTTGATAAACCAAACAGCTACGCAAATATGAATATAAATAAATGCTTATCTATATATTGTATATTTTATAAAATCAGACAGTTGATTTCTGCAGATTATCTTAGAATGATTGTTGACGGCTGGCAGTTTGATTTTGTTTACCATATACCGTATCAGTTGTACTGGAATACCTTATTATATATTAGTACGAGTATTGATTGTGCTATCAGTATTAAATCAACTATTGCCAACCAAATTATAAATCAGTGTTTTCTGGTGGTTTAACCTTCGACATTTGGGGTACCGGTTATATTTAATATTTTAATGAAGGAGGCAGACCCCTTATTTTATGGACCATTATCCATGTCTGAAGAAACAAACACATACCGATTTTGTCCAAAGCTGTTCGATACAGATAGTAAACATGCATTGCATCCACGACATTTGCAAACCTGAACAAATATCAGAACCTTAAATATTGTGGTTTAATAGCTTTTCCGACAATTTAAACTACTTCAATATCAAACCAACCAGTACTATATTTGATGACAATATCGAATATAAAATTGCCTGGAAAATGAAATAATGAAACAATTTATAGCCTTTCAGACAATGAAAACAGTGAAGTATAGGTAATTGCAATTGTAACTTGTGTTAACGACGTCTTTCATCACCCAAATCATATAATAAACCATTAACTATATTTGAGAAAAAATACCATTGCAAATCAACTCATTATGTTAATCAAAGTAAAAGCACTTAGTCAAGCGAGCGACATACAACACGAGCTATCGCCATCAACTTTACAAATTCTGTCATTTCATTTCACATGCACTTTGATATCTGGTAATTTTGATACTAAATTTTAGTAACAAAGGTTCAAAATACATGTAAAAAGAGGTAAACTATTGTGCCATTTTATTTTGCAAATGATGCTCAATACGTATTGTAATATGATGAATGTACAAAAGCTTCTAGCATTTTCTATAAACTGCGGGGTCTTATGAAAGCTCGAGATAAAACTAGGATTTATGTTTATAATCAAATCTGTAGTATTTATGGAAATGGTGTAGTGTAACAAGGAAGATAAATTAATACAAAAAAGACACGAGTTACTGATGATGCACGCAAATCTTGCAAAAACATTCTGCTTTGCGTAGAAAATACATTTATCATTGACAAAAAATGCTAGATTATAACTATACAAGAATCTGTATTTAACAGTGATTTCAGAGAATCTATTTACTTCCTTAGATTCGGAGAAACATTTACGTATTAAGATTGCAGACTCGTTTGATTGAGTCTGTACATGAGAGATAATGAATAAGTGCAACATCCCTCACGCCCCCTAGCACCGGCTTGAGCGGTACTCAATTCTCAACACTTAATAGTGCTGGCATCAATGATCCCGAAGGACCAGAAAATATAACAACACTGAAGTGAAGTACGGGGCAACTTTTTACAATGAAAAGAATGCCTGTATTTAACGGATTTCAAGAGAATCTATTTATTCTTAGATTCTGGAGAAACATTTGGTATTAAGGCGTTCATGTTGTACAATTACAAATGATACAATTTACATATACACTAATGACAGACGGTATTGTATATAGTTTATTGTTTTAGAGTTGCTTTCTATTTTTTAACACCAGATAACAAAAGTTAGAAATAAGACATGACTACCAACATATAGCCGTCGACCATATATAGCTAAACCTTTTGCCAGTATTAATTTATTATGGTCGACGTATTTGTCGACATACGTGGAGTTGTAGCCCAAAAAATTGAGATTCCGACCGTTGATCTCTCACGTTTTATTATTATAATTATTATTATTATTATTATTATTATTATTATTATTATTATTATTATTATTATTATGTTCTTGAATTTTAACTATTTGTAAGACCAAAATAATCTAGTCATAACAATAAGGACATTTCAACCTACATATCTTTATTAACTCTGATTTCTTTGATTATCACCTCTTGTTACGGAAAGTGTAAAAGGTACCATACATATTGTTAAATATCCTAAACTCATTGACTAAGTAAAACTTATTAACTATAATTTTCACAGTGGTGGACTATACCTGAAAGCGGATGATACGAATGTATCTTGAATAAGTCGAAATATCGTCAGAAATATACGACAATGGTATTAAAATATTTTGTGCTTGTTTACGAGTTGACGTGAAGCACATGAATAGAATATCTCGAAATATCAATTGAAGATGTAACAGAAATCTGAAATTTTACAGAATTATTTTTAAAATGACTTTAACAGACATGTAATAGATTTTTTTTGTTTTGTTTTTTGTTTGTTTGTTTTTGTTTTTTTTTTGTTTTTTTGTTGTTTTTTTTGTTGATTGGTGTTTACCATGTTCACTCTGCAAAACAATTAAATATTCTCTTTGCAAAAAGTGTGGTATCTTTGAAAACAACTAGCATAACTTAGCCTGTTACAAAAATTACTAGCCAACCATGTGATGTGGTAGAAATTAATTGAACTACAAATATAAGACACACAGTTGCCAGGCAGAGCATCACTGGAAAAATAAACCACTCCATATGACAAATTGACTAACGTCTTATATGTATACATTTATAAGCATATGTTATAGTTTCAGTCTTGTCCAAATTGGTATTATGTATGCTTTACCTTCACAGTTGAAATCGTTATCCTCATTAATTTTCCTAAATGCTCAAACATTACATGAAACACTTTTGCACATTATCTGGAAGTTGGTTGTTGTTTTAAAAGAATTTGGAAGTTAGTTGGTTTTTTAATCATTAAGAAGTTAGTTTGTTTTCATAATCAATGTAGTTTTCATGTATTCCTTGTGATACAATTGGAAAAGATGAAAAAATACCCCACTGATTATATAAAGATAGACAATGAGTTGTTTATTCAACTTAAATCTTTGTCCGAATATATCTGACATCGATTCAAGTTTGACAGTTTTTATTTTATTTTAGGCAATGATTTAAATTATGAAAAAGGAAATTATATGATTATGCTCTGCTGAGTTTTCTTGACGTTGCAACTTTAGTCGACATTATTTAGCTTTTGTCTATGTAGGATAACAATGTTAAAATTAAATCAAACCAGAAATTAACCGATGAAATATAAATATAATTATTTCAATAAAAGCGACTGAGATCGTGTTTTATTGTTAACTCGTCATGTAAAATTTCTTACAAACTTAAACATGTGTGGTTGAAACTAAATGTCAACAAAATAATTTTAATTCCAGATGCTATTATAGAATAGTTATATGTACATTATGTAAAACATTGGAAATCACAAAACTGGTTTTAATTCATTTTCATAAATAACATTGTAAACATACAAAACAAGTACATTTTCATATTATAGAGTACAGTTACTCCCATAAATGCCCCAGTAGTGTTTGGTTGCCAATGTCTACACCTTTCGAGGACAGGGTCAGGTATAATTTCTCGTCCATGCCATCCTCTTTTCCATTGTTGTGCTCTACCTTTTTTCTCTAAATATCAATGGTGCCGTCACCAAAGCTGACTGCCCAGAATCTTCTGTATAATGGCTTCCTAACACAGGTAATTGGACAAGGTGGTTGATTGCTTTGCAAACATGATGTTTGCAGTTCATTTCGCAAAAACTTTTGTATTTATTGATTTGTTTATTTATTTATTCATTTATTTATTAACTTATTTATTTATTTGACTGGTTGAACGACAGAATAAGAGACATACTCATACTTTACACTCCAAATCATTCGATACAGTTTGGCATAAACAGATCTTTACAGCTTTGGTTTTAATCTATTTCTACAACTATCAAATAACAGTAGCCACACATTTTAAAACGTTATAAGGTTTGCATACTTTAGGCAATCTTAGCACAATATGGATCAGCCTAGTGCACTAATGTCTGATAACAAAAAATCAGAAAATATTGTTACAATTACGAGCGGCATTATCAATAAAATGTCTCATTAAAGGATAGCATTTCTAGAGGTTAACTTAATTATTCTAATCAACTGTTGTTTATGATGGGAAAAAACTATTTTTCAAGTCTAATGACTTTCAAGTATTGTAAAAATATAACATCAATCAAAGTTTTGTTTGCTCTCTTTCTTTTATATGCTTGAAGACGTAAAACTACAGTTCGTAGGAAGATTTGATTTGTTTTTTCGTCACTGTATCTTTTGTTAAATTTTATTTTATTGTTATAATAATCGTTGATAAAAACATATGTCATGCTTTAAATTGCTCTATGAATTTAAAGCACGTGAAACATTCTTGTACAAAAAAACTTTGATATTAAGGCCCTATATTGTTTCTCCATACAACATCGGAGAATTCTGGATTGTAATTTCAGTGATAACAAGTCATTAACTGCAGTATATTTAATTTCAAATATCTAAGGGAAGAGGAATGTTTCCTGCAACTATATTTAAACTTTGCGTATACCGTAGTCTAATAGTGAAGTGTGAAATTTTAAATGAATATACTGTTGGTCATTTTGTTTTAAACTCGTCCATATTAAATTTTATCAAGTCAATTTTCTGAGACACTTAACGCCTCTATATTTTAATTCTCACTGTGAATGAAAAAATGGTAGGATTTTGGACTGCTTATTATTTCAGCCCTGAAGCTTCTGTAAATATATTTTTTAAGACACCACAGAATATGTTTAAATACAACTACAACCAGCTATTTTTTCGCGTCGTCACACGAACATGTGGAATGATCGATGTGGATGACCTCAGTTTTATCATATACAAAAACGTAATGTCCATTCATCTTAAAGTCGGGGTCGCTCTATGTTTTTGCTTTCCCGACTTATACGACCATTGCATGGCAATATGCAAATGGTTGAATGTATACAAACTCAAAGAATGACTTTAATTGTTTTTCTTTGTGATTATTCACTTGATTTAATTGACATTAGAAAAACAAATGATGCACTAATGAAACATCTCAATTAATACCAATTTTGTCATTTTTTATCTTTAACTTCGAATTTTTATACTTTAACCATTTTCCCAAATGTTTTATAGCAATTTAGTATCTTTACAGATTTTTGTTAAGACTTAGTAAATATCTTTTTGTAAATAGGTTCATGTAAGAATATTGCCTCACAAAATGGTAAATATTGCAAGAATATTTATTACGTCTCTTTTGTTATTTTTAACACATTGATTGCGATTTTATCTTCAAAACTTCCATACTTCAAATCTTTTAGCAGGAAAATGTCCATCCAAAATTATATCTTTCAAAAATAAATAAGGTATCTTCTGCAAAGTACGGATGTCATAAAAGTCATTGTCCAATTAACGAAGCTGTCAATAATGGCAATGTGTCAAGGACTTGAAGAGTTTTATTCATGTCAAGGGAAATTTAATACTTGCTTCCTATTAAAGTCTCAATGTAACCATTTAAAATCTATTTAAATTCATGACTAGATTACGCAAACCAATGACAGCTTTTCAATTAATGTTATAAAATAAATGCTTGTGTCGTATTAGGATTGTTATAAATTACTTTTTTTCTGACGATCGTCTTTAACTGGTTAAGAAGGCTTGGCGTTTTGATTTTGTTGATTTTTAAACATGTTCTTGAACAATTTAGGGCAAAATAGTTAGCTAACAAAAATATAAGTGGCACGTGAAATGTGAATGGCATGATGCTTATTTCGGAATCTCACACATCATTGTTATATATTTGATGTTATAACGTATATGTTTCTACAGAATGAGGCATGGAATATCTTTAGTTTATAAAACATTATAAGTCATTTATAATGGAAATATACCGGTTAATATGCATTTAATATAAAAAAATACTAAATTAATGATAATTAATTAAATCCTGTATTCAGAGAAAAAACTGTAATTATCCTCTGTTTATATACAAATTAACTTGAGGTATTCATTATTTAGAAATTTGCATTTGAGCAATAAAAGTGGTAAGATTTTTGTCCTGTAGTAATAATTATTTTCATTTCTGTACTGATAAAGTTATACAATTATTGTCAAAGATTAAATGCTAATTAATCTTAGAGTCAGAGCCTTTATGATTATTAATGTTTCTTCCGATAAGTTTGCTTACTTAAATGGCTGGTTCTTATGCCAGAGAGGTTGATTGAATTACTCAATTTAAGACTTATTGATGTAATTTTCAGTTTTATATTAAAGATCTTACTAAAAGTATAATAATAGTAGTTGCAATAATGGAAAGCAGGATTTTTATTTACTCAGAACATGTTTTTGGAAGCAATAGAACTTAAATTTAAGTGTGATATGTGATATGTCTTGTTACAAATTTCCGACTATAACCTTCATTTCTTTCGGCATTTCAAATAATATAAAAAGACAAAATATGCCTTCAAATTAAATCATTTCTATGATTCTTAATTTTGGAATAATGTATCACGATTGATAATAATGTCAATTATCTTGACATATATTTGGCAATTAATATAATACGCCGCCATTCTAACAGATAGTGTTACTAAAGCGGCGTGAATTGTCTGGTATATATAGGTCTCATATGCTTTTTTATTCAATTTATTTAGCCTCTAATGTAATTCAAACAGAATTTAAGATATAGTATGCTCTAATTTGATATTTATAAGTAATGATAGTTGCTTTACAGTGGGTTTTTTATGTCAAATAATCAGTTTTTGAGAACACAAATAGATGAAAGATAACGTTTAAAACTATAAACACTACAGGTAAACTCAGTGTGAATATAAAATGCCAATAAAAATAACTTTGACTCTTTCAAGAAAGGACTAAATTAACTTGACCAGTCATAGGGATGCAGCTTCCTAAACATAGTTTGTGCTATCTCTTATTCAAATTAGACATAGTCAGTCTTAATAAACTTCTGCAATAAGGTTTTTACTGAAAATGAGTATAGTATATCTTTAAAGTGATTCTTTTCAAAGCATGCTGAAATTATATGAATGGCATGTCAAGCTTTGAATATAGAACAGCTAAATATGAGTCCAGATGACTTCGACATCAAAATCTCGAAATAAGTTAGTCTAGTTTTAATACTGATGCAGGTGCATTTTGCATGTTTAAAATTACTCGTTATTGTTCTTGGTATTTGAGAGAGACAACTACTTGAAAACAAGCGTAAATTCATGTCAAAAAATCAATATAACATTCGAAAGTTTAATTTGTCTGTTTTTAAATTTTCTTCCCGAAACATTCCTAATATGATTTTTATAAAATTGAATTTATACACTTGCATGTTGTATTTTATCAATGAAATAAAAATAACACGGATAATCACAGATTGTCGATGTGATTTCCAGACCAATTTCCTGATTAATTTAATTTTGAGAGGCAAACAAACAGTGTATTTGATTATCATAAAGTTTTTTAGACATCCTACACAATCTTATCCCATTCTCATAGAGATTTGTTTCAACATATTTATTTGAGGTCGACTGCGAAACAAGTTTTTTAACTGATATTAATCACTTTCGAGTCAATTTCCTTGAACCGAAATATTGCGGAGATAACGGCTTATTCACTGTTACTTTTATAATATTATGTACTAAACGGCAAAACGTATTTAACATTTAAGTCAAGATAAGGAAACATCGGAAAATATCATTCAGTACGTTACATTTCACACAAAGATCGGTGGTTCATTGCGTTCTTTATCCTTGAAACTGTAAAAATTGATTATTGGTTTCTAAATACCATTTCACTTTCTCATTTTTGAAAAAAAGTAATAGTTAGCTCTATTGAATATTTACTCACCAAACTTTACAACAGAATAAAAGTGACAGTAGGCATACGAGTCGGCGAATAAAATAATAGCATAATGAAATAAAGTAATAAATAATAATTTATATAATAAAGCACACAGTCGCTCATAATTAATAATTAACTGTGTGTAATCTATTCAAAAACATTTTATGAAATATAATAGCGTAATATTTAAAACAAATAGTGATAAATATTTACAAACATAGAATATTTAGATAATGTCTTTTTAAATGTAACATGTTTTGTACATGTAATCACTTAAAATGAAAATTCAATTACAAAAATTCTGTCGTAAAAACAGATATTGCTCTAATATAACATTCACCAACTAGATCGAATTTCTTTGGATTACACGTATCTATAGAAACAAACAATTTCTAAGATTGTGTGGATCGTCTGCAAAACTTCATGATAATCAAAAACAATGCTTGCTTTGCTCTCGAAATTTAATTAATCAGAATATTGTCTCTGGAAATAACATAAAAACGTGTAATAATGCGTCGAAGTTCCGTTCCATTGATCTTAAAAATGTGCCACAACAAAATTTGATTAAATTAACATTGAATGAGTATCAAAAATGCCAAAACAAAACCGGGAAATAGACAGGAAGATAAAACACTGACATCACTTATTAACAAAGTTATACAAGTTTTCTTAAATAAAAAATGATAACGAATGATTTTAGAAAAATAACTAAAATGTACCAATGAGGCACAGATGTCCTGTCATTCCACTGTTTTGTCAATCTACTGACGTTCAACAGGACATTGTGACAGACGGACAGACAAAGGATGAAATTATGCATGACTCGTCCTATCCCTAAGTTGGCATAAAAACGACATCCAATTAAAACATTTGTCACAGGTTATATAGTATCTTTAGATACGAACATGAAAAGCGTTAAACATTGTCAATGTTCTTAGTTATATGTATATAACTGACCATTCTGTATGTTCGGTATGAAGGAAGCTACGTCTTTTAAATAAATTAACTGATTGAGACAACTATTGTTGCTTTTCGTCAACAAGACTTTCACTTTTGCAAATTGAAACGTTATCATTTTCAATAATCTTCATTTATCTGTCAAATTTATTTGATTTTTCCGTATCTAAATTATTGAATATTTTTATGAGTTATATATATGATGGCAAAATTTAAACTGATGTCTCAAAATCGTTTTAAGAACGCTATATTAGCAAGTACATCTAAGTTAATAACTAACATCTGTGTCCATTTTGCACTTCATTTCCTTGAACCATTTGAACTAAAACAAATATACAGCTTTAAAACCCGATAAATTGTTTGACTTACATCGATCAAATAACAATTATTTCTGTTCGTAGAACTGCCAAGTTATTTCCAGGGAAAACAGTGAAAACTATTTTTAAAATATTTGTCATTTGGGCTCCTTTTTGCGTTTCGTTGTTGAAAACCATTATCATCATGACGTCGTCTTAACTTGTGTGCGTTGTCCTTTTGGTTAAGTTGAAATTATGTTTTAAAAATACCTTGTTTGCTTTTTTTATAATATGAGAAATGAATTCAATTCGCAACAAAGTTTATCAAGCATTAGTTCTAAGAGGGTTGAATCGACCTTCTTGTGACCATAAACTGTAAATATTCTCTCTGTCAATTTATTTATAGTTTTAGTTTTATTTCAATATTCCATTGGACCAAATGGTCCATGAGGATAAACCGATACCTGATACATGTCAAGAAATTGTAAAGCATATACATAACATGTGTAAGTGGAGAAGGTATACACAAAATTGTATATCATCAATTAAAATGAACATCAGAACAAAAGAACATTCAACTTAACCTGATGTTAAATAAATTACCACTGTCTAGCAAAACTTACAGAGAAGTGAACTTCATACATAGTATTGAATTAATTTGATAAGATACATGTATACATGTTTATATAATGCATCATATGAATTTATATTAATATTTGCTTGAGTATATGTATGCTGTTCTTGTCGAATCAAAATACAAGAACAACATAACCATTTGTCGATAAATTTAGATATAGAACGTGAATCAATTAAAAAAATGAATTTGACAAAAACTCGGATGTATATACATGTATGTACTGTATCATATAAAATTATATTTATACTTGTTCGAGTACGTGTATAGAGCAAGGTTGTAGAACGAAAACGGCGCATGTGTGAAGTCGTTGCTGAACTTTTTAAAATAGCAAATGAATATTGTTTTATGTTTTCAGATACGATATCTACAGTTTTTAACATAAAATATGAATTATGGTAAAACAAGTATCTAAGAAAATTTGAATATTGTTATATCATACTTGTACATAAATATGCAGTATCGGCGGTTTTATACCATAGAGTAGTGTCTTGAACAGTGCTGCATTTGTTTATTTGTTTAAAAGATATCGATCATTGACTTTTATGCATTCGATAAGCGACTTTTTTCTGCAATCAATTCAATAAATTACAAAGGATTTTATACAAGGCCAGACAGGTTGTATAATTTATAAATGTGAACGGTATAAAACAACTCATAATTGCTTACAGATTCACATCTGAATGACCATTGGTCAGTTATCACCAGAACACCATTGAATATACATACACAAGTTTTATGCATATGTTTACATGTCAACACATTCTAACAAATTGGTATTAAAGAGACAAGTTTACACTAAGTTAAACCCACGTGATCAGAGAGAATGAGAGAGAGCATATTACACAACAATCGTCTGAAACTTTAAAATCATTCACCGACAATCCTTTATCAGTACATCGTATTTCATGCTATCAGGCGACAGTCAACGAGGTTTTTGATTGTTTTTTCTTGCATATCGGACTGGCGTTTCCGTGAGTTTTAACCATGCCGGAAATTTCATCTGGCATAGGGGGTGCCAGACGAGTCGCGTGCCAAACACCAACGTCATTTTAGCGCACTTTATGAATGAACCGCGTTAAAATGACGTCGTTTTAGAAGGGAAATATGTGCTTATGATGACGTCATTTCACTGTTGTTATTTAAGTTGTAAGTTCATACGCTATTGAAAGAAAATAGTTAGGGAGGAAATGACTTTAATTTCCATGATCATATATCATATTGAGGTAAACCATTTTAAATATGAAAAAATATGGCAGAATATGCAAGAAAAAATATCTAACATATGTTTGCGGTTCGGATCGGAATATCCGTCCCTCGGGAACCCGCCCATGGGCGGTAACTCGGCAAGCCTCGTTACCGCCCAATGGGCGGGTCCCCTCGGGACGGATATTCCGGTCCGAACCGCAACATATGACAGATATTATTAATCTTTGAATTGTGCAATCACATGCTCTTTAAGAAGCAAATCAGAAATACAATACATTACAACAAACCTTTTTGAAATCTTTTGAAATAAGATCTACTTCATTCCAAGCACAATTAAACGTCAACTTTGAACAACAGTTCAAGGACGTTACAAAAGTTAAAAGATTCAAACTAAACTGATATTTAGTTGTTTTTGTAATTCTTTATTTATTATAACAGGTTTTCATTTCTAGAGAAAAGACACACTTAATATAACGAATAGGTAAGAACCCAATAAAAAAGAAGGAAAGAATATATCTAGTTATTCTAGGAAAAAAATAATATCGAACGTTAAAATGATTTTATCAAGATGGATAACATAACTTATACATAAGTCTGACAACTCTCATGTTTGCTGAATTTTGTTTTTAATTCCATCCTTGGTCAAAATACGACTAAAAGAAATCATGGAAATTCTTTAATTATTTATGTTCCCGGTTGTTTTTTTTTTAATTCCAAATGGAGAACCATCTTTAAAAAGAGCTTTTTTTAAGACAATTGGAAAAGCTTAATTTAAAGAAAGAAACATAAACAAACTACTATTTATCAGTTCTCAAAATATTGAACAATCATTCAACAGGAAGTCGTGTACATATAATAAAGGCATTGTTATCATTCAATATAAACTATCTGTCCTAGAAATAAGCAAATATTTCAAATTTAAAGGCAGATACCCCAACTTAAAATGATTTTTTTTTTTCATATTTGTAAGATCATGCTTAATGTCTATATGTCATCCTAGCATGCGCCTTTAAACTTTTTCTTTTTAATTCTATAATTATGCTTAGATTTAATATCAGATATATTATGTATTATTACCCCTCACTTTTTTCGTAATGTTAATTTCCCATAGGCCTCTGTGAGTTATTCTTACTGTTAATGCAAGTGTACCACGTGACTACGAATTTTGTACTGGTACATAGGTAACAGTATTTTTAACAGTATAAAATCTGGTCACGTGGTCTATTTTCTAAATAAAAAGAAATAAAATGGCCGCCATTTTTCTCTCGATTCATTCTTATTTTCGACGATAGGGCATCGCCGAAGTAACTATTACTCTGATAAAATTTAGTTCTTTGCACCCTAGAGTCCCTTTCGCGTATTAAATATCTTTTTGTTGAATAGTCAACAGGAAACATCCGTTTTCAACGGAAGTAACTGTAATGTAAATAATTTTGTCAAACTTGAACATGCAGACAATTAAAGCATGCAACAAAGGATAATTTAACATTTTAACCAGTGAAACGTTACAGATAGAGTTGGTGGACAGACATCTGTAGGATATCATCGTTATTTTCTAAATGCACTTTGTCAAAAACCATGCGAAGAATATTGTGGATGCAGAAGGATCAGATTTCACAGATCATAACCTTATAAATGGGTTAGTGTTTTGTTTTCTGAATATTTCTGCTTATTTTATGTTTATGACTGGTAGATATCATCACTTGCCTAAAGAATAAAAGAAAAACAGCTTCTCAAGTAGGCCTACAGTGCACTTAAAACTTGCAAGGTAAGGACAGTTTAGTTATTGCTTCTCTTGGCTTATTTTTGTTACAGTTAGATTTAGTTGACAAATTCAGATCATCACAGTATTTGTTCGGGGTAATAAAATAAATAACACATGGGTTTGTGGGTAACAGTAAAAATATCATCCCTCGTATAAATACTGTTACCCTCGGCTACGCCTCGGGTAACAGTATTTTCCGCGGGATGATAGTTTTACTGTTACCCACAAACCCATGTGTTATTTATATAATATCATACATTTATGTAAGTGAGACAAGTATCTCACAAAAATGTTTGGTAAGCAGGTGATTCCTATCATTTAGATGAATAACATCTGATTTAAAGGGAGACACAGGCAAAATTTTCATTTCTTAGTTTTGAACTTTTCATTCATTATTCTGTAAATGCCATCAAAATGGATATATTAGACAGTCAATGGAACAAAACTTTTCTCCATATTAAGAATAAAATGTTGTTTTCCTAACTTGACCCGCGTGGGTCAGGTTAGAGCGCTATGATTTCGCAGTATTTATCAAAGTGAACTCTGGAAACATTAAAGAAGATTTAAAATGAATGACATAGGCTTGTTTCAATCATTCAATATCCAAAATATCTGTTATTGTAACTTAAGGGGTTTGTTCAAGTCACTTGACTTGTTTTAAAACTATTCGGTGATTCTTTTGGCGTCAAAATTTTGTTCAACATATATAGAATTATTTACGTTTCAAACCCAAAATATATAAAATTCAAACAGAAATTCACGGTGAAACTTCAAGAAACGTCATTTTAGCCTGATTTGAGTACATAAGATCATTTTAATATTTTTGTAATTACTTTGCCTGAATATCCCTTTAACACTTTTTAATTGAATTGCACATACAAATTTGTTCAAATGATGCTTCATCTAGAAAATACAATTAATTGTCGCGTTTTTTATTATCTCCTTTGTAACTCAAATACAAAAGGAAATGAATGTAGCTTTTTTTATTTTCAACTTTCAGATGATGGTTACAATAAGAATGACTTTTTTTTACTTTTCCTAATTAAATTATCGTGATTAATTTGTTCCATTGGTTCCCCTTGATAATTAGGGAAAACTTACGGCATACGCCTGTGTTTGTGAATGGCAATAGCAAATATTTCTAAGAAAATGGTATTGTTATGTTTAGCTTGTGAAATATAATTACTTATTATTGATTAGTCTACTTAGTTTAATCCTTAAATGTATGTTATGCTTTACTTGAGGAAATTCATTAAAATCCGGGAAATTCTTATTGAAAATATCATATTTGCATGAGAGAATGCAAAAGTATGTTTGGGTAGCTACAGTCCCTATTTCTGCTGAAGTTAATTAGGTCCTTCTTAAAAGATATGTGAGTTAAATATTACTATATCTGAACTCATTGCCAAAAAGCTTAGATAATCGGCCAATGAGTAACAATGAGTAACTTTCTGAAAAATACATAAAAAACAATAAAAAATGAAAAGCTTTCGAAAACTAAAAATAAAAGTACAAGACTTGGCAGTAGGACAGCGTGCTGACTTTTCTCAGTGCGTTAGGAAACAAGTGCCTAAATAATGTCGCATATTTCTAATTCAAAAAGGCTGCAATTTTGACAAAATCCATATTAGAGTTATTGGTCTTGGTCATGCACCTTTCAATATCCTCTCAAATAAGTTTGTGATGTTTCAACCAATATCATTTGGTAGTTTCCGAGATACCAAGTTGAAGGCAAAACCTTAACCTAGTCAAACTATCAGATGTAAAGAAGTCTTTTGCATGCCGGATAAACGTTTTCCCACTACAATATTTCTTTTTTCAAAAACATCTTATGCTCCCAAAATGAAAAATTGGAAACAACATTGTCTTTGTACCAATTTTTTTATTAAAACATCTCTAAGATAACTGAATTTCGAAAGTCACGTTATTCAAAGTTGTTCATCTTCCCGCGAAAAATCTCATTTACCTGTTACGAATGTCACCCTTTAACAAGAATGTCACCCTTTAACTAGACCGGGTCACACTGGTCTCCGGAGGATATCAATTCAAACTTATGTAGCAGCTAGGAAGGCAGATCTTCAAAACATAATATGCCGCGATAGCATGATTTTATTTCACATAGATTTCATGTCATTTCCTTCCAAAGAATTAGTGATATAATTTCGGGTAACGCTGACAGTTCAATATCAATATTACTAGTATATCAGTGTAATTTGTGTCGTGTGGCACCTGTTAAAAGTTTCCCCGTACACTTAATCAAAGATGCTATATGTTTCATCCTTGAAGGTCGTTCAGTACAACATTATTGTTGTGTATACATGTTATGTGATATTTAAAGTTTCTTCTATTTGGCATTTTACAACTTTGGTGTTTCCAGTATTCCTACTTGAATACTGTTTAATCATCATTAGGATATGTTGCCTATGCATGATTCATAACCTCAGATCCCTTTCAAAATTCCATATTATTTAGTTCCGCCCATTGTTTTCACGTTTCGGGCACACGCATTCCTTTACTTGAGGATTATACGCCGCTTTTCATGGAATGGCACTATTGTGTCACATTGAAGATTTCATGATAACGGCCGTATGAACACATCTACTGATGTTTCTAAATTCAAAACTTAACTTTTTTGTGTTTAAATGTTGAATTTTGCTTAAGTCGGTGCTAGGGGGCATTGACGGTAACTTGCACTTTCCAGTAACGTCAATGAACAGGTTCAAATAAACCGGGCCTGCAAAATTTTCAATATTGCTGTGTTGGGCTTCCTTAAGGGATTTGTTTTCTCTATTTTTTTCGTTTAAATGGTACGCCTAAATGATATCCATTGAACACCCCTGACATGCCACCGGGCAATCACCTTTTCTTGCAAATGCAGATTGTTTTTTCTAGTGGCTTGAACTCAAACACGCCCAGCATTCCCAAATACCCATCTAAATAAAAGAGAACATCATTTTCAACTGTAATACGTATATATAACTTTCAGAAGAAGTAGAATAGGAGTCAGATGACAAACGATACAAAAGTATATTCATAACGTTTTATTCACGATTTCCACAGTACGACAGTACGATGGTGACAGTACGATGGAGGCAATATGTCAGTACGATGGTGACAGTATGATGGTGACAGTACGACGGACTGTCAGAATTGGGTTGTCGTGCTACGCCATCGTACTGCCGTATTGTCACCATGGCACTGTCACCATCGTACAGTCATGTTTTACGCTTTTCGTTCTCAGAGTAAACCCCGCTGGCCCTAATAGAACACCGTAGAATTGACTTTGAAAGCATTCACCGTCAATTCTTTATCATCACATCAAATGTCGTGCTTTAAGTCTTCATACACACATGCACGTCTATTGGTGTTCTATAATTGAATTGTGCAATTGCATGTTCTTTGTCAGCAAGAGAGAAATAAAATACATTACAACAAACCTTTTTTAAAATCTTCTTTTTGTAATAAACTGATTTATTTTATTTCAAGTGCAAAACACATATTGCATTTGAATATCAAGAATATTATGTTTGGTTCGATTTCATCAGCCTTTTAAGGACATTACAAAATCAATTTTATCCATAATCTTATTTACAAAAAACAACCTATTCATTACTCAGCAATTTTGGAAAGTAATGTCTGAAATATAATTGTTTTGTTGCAGAAATTTAGGGCTATAAAAGAATTTCTGTCTTGAATTTTCTGTATAATTTTCTCAGTCTTTCGTCTGAAAGTGTCAGAAATGCAGTGTGACTTCCCTGACAATTTAAGTAAATATAAAATAGTTAACATGGGAAATATAGATCAAAACACAAAACACTACTTTAATCACCGAAAGGCATTTGAATAAACAATGTAAATATTTATTTGTATTGTACTATATAAAATAATTTTCATTTTCGTTTATTTGGTATTTGCCTATTAAACTTTTGTTACAATAGCTATATGTCCTAAAGCAATGACACTTACACTAGAAAAGATAAATCCCATCAAAAAAGAAGATAATAGAAAATGATACATTTAAACTGAAACTGGTTTGTTTATTTGGTTAAACGCCAATTCACAATGTGTGTATTCAATGGCGCTTGAATTGCAGACTCGGTGTGACGGAGTCTGTACATAAGGGATACATCCTTCACGCCCCCTAGAATCAGCTTAAATCTCGTTTAAAAATAATTTTGACCTACAGTCATGAAACTTTACAGGACAGGTTTGCATGAATAGTTGTGCATCTGAAAGTTTGCTTATTTTATTTGAGCATACTTTAGAATATAAAATTTTTGATTTGAAATACTTGTCAGTTGAGGAAAATGTCATCATTCTAAAGATTGGGTGTCGTTTTTATGTCCCAACATGGGTAGAGGAGTCATGCAGAATCTCCCTTGTTTTTTGCCATAACGTCCTGCTGCACGTCAGTATACTGACAACATTCATATTGCAATACCTACTGAATTAATCTTTCGTACTGGTAAATGTTTCAAAAATAACTAAACTAGACTAGAAAATAATAAATTCAATATAATATATAATATCTCCATATCATTTACAAAACAGAACGTTTATAATTTCCTATGACTGTTTCAACTATTGCAGCACCAACTATACAAAACTATATAAACACTTAACATTTAGTACAGAAACTGACAATCAAAACAACATCTTAATGATTATCGCAACAAAGTTTTAGATTCAGACTAAATTACAGGGATTGAGTAACGGTGGCAATTGTGGCAATTAATCAATCATGTTTATTAGCAAAACATTACAGCATTAAACAAATTACCTACATGGAAAGAATCTGAAAACACACCATGTACGATTTTTCTTTTTTGACCATAACTTACAATAACTACAAAGATTTCAACGGCCTATGATTAATAATTAGTATAGTATAAATGACATGGTTCAAGCTGTATTAATGGTGGTTTAGCTATAGCTTCCAATGTCCCCATATTTGATAAAAGACAGGTGTCAGATTCCTGTTAAACCAGAACCTTCAGTGTGGGTGCATCTTCAACACTCTGAAAAGCACCATCATCTGAAAAGCACGATGTCTTAAAGTGTTGTTCATTCTAGGTATATTAGGAGATCGGAAAACATGTTGAATGTATAGCAAAAATACATCTAAAACATTTTCAGAAAAAATATTATGGTCAAATATTTTACTATTGAGGCCCATAATGTAATTGTATAATGGTTTCATTTTTTTTTAAGTTGAAGAATATGCACATTTACCCGTAATCAAATCATTGATTTCTCATTTATGTCATCCATGTGCAGCTTTAGACACATTTTCAGAAACATTGTACAATGCTTTGGTTGACGACTCTGTGATGGTGCATTTTTCAGATGTGAGCTGACTTGCGTATCATTATCTTTGACTGAATGCTCTTGGCAAAGCAAACGTTTTTTTTTAAAGACGAAGTATCAGAGAAGCTGTTAGCATATATCCTGAGCAAAGAGCTGTTAACACTTTGCAAATTGACATTGGCGCTGACATTGCGTTCTCCGCAAGACCAATATCAACTTCACTTAAAGTAGCTGTGTCAACTTCCTTTGCATTAATGTCCATACTCATAAGGGCTGTCATGACTGGTTAAAGTTCAAGAAACCTTTCAACTATGTCAACATTCGAATTCCATCGAGTATATATTCGTCTTGAATTAGTTTCACTTGTCGTAAACCGAAGGCTTTATCTCGTCACGCAAGACTGCGGCTGTTGTTGTACTCTTATGGAAGCAAGATATAACCCTACTCATTATGCCAAGAAAACGAGATACCTTATTCAAAGTCAGACTCTTCTGTACTGCAAGATTTAAAGTGTGTACATAACTTCCTAGGTGTAGTTGACTCTGAAATAATCGGGCTGCAGGGAGGATATTTGCTACGTTGTCAGTAACAAGTGGTGGATTCTATGGTAGTTTCACTCTGCAATATTTTCTTCAGTATGACTGCATGGCATTGCTCCTGTCTGAGCAAAATCATTTGTCAATTTCGAGGACATCATGTGATGGTAATGTAAGACTCTGTAGTAGCCCTGTAACAAGGTTTGTCCGGGCATCAGTTAAAACGCTACTGTGTGTGTTTTTTTACAAACATCCGTCGACCTTGTGAAAGTTTGTGAAAATTAATAATATGTATTTACTATAAATGTTCCTATTATTGAGGTAATCAACTTCGATCTTTCGACGTGTTGATTTTCTATTTCCATATCATTTGGTTGTTGACTCTCGGATAATTTGGTAGATTAAGGTGACGTTTTCATAGTACTTGACACAGACAATGTCGTCATTTTGCGATGCCGTTCTAACTGTGTTCGTAAATTTGTAGTGCCACCACCACATTTGACAGCAATACCGCATAGATCGCAAAACGCCATATTCTCACTCATTTCATGGAACAAGCTTTCCATTTCATGAAAAAGATCTGCCACAGGGCACTCTTTCCTGTCGGATTTTTTTATCAGATCTTAGTTTTTCATCTGCCGTAGTAAAAAAGAGAAGAAAAAAAGAGAAAAAAAGAATCCTGTAAAATTGAAAATGCTACAGGCTCGGTTTGACTGAGCCTGTTCATGGACGGTACTGGAATGTGCAAGTTACCGTCCTCGCCCCCTCACACCATCTTAAGCAGAATTCTGCATTTAAACACAAAAATTGTGATATTTTGAATTAAAAAAACATCCGCAGATGTGTTCATACGGCGGTAATCATGGAACCTTCAATGTGACACAGTAGTGTCATTCATGAAAAGTGGCGTATTGTCCCTAAGTAAAAGAATGCTACTATTCACTATTCTGTAAATGTCTTCAAATGAACACACTAGTCAGTAACAGGAACAAAACTTTTCTTCTTATAAAGAACAAAATGGGGATTTCCTAACCTGACCCACGTGGGTCAGGTTAGAGCGTTAAAATTTCATAAAAGTCGTCACAGTGAACTCTGGAAAAGATAAAGAACATCTGAAATGAATGACTTAGACTTGTTTTAATCATTAAGTATCCACAATATCTGTTAATGAAGCATCCAGGGTTTGTTCAAATCACATGACTTGTTTTAGGCCTACTCTGTGATTGTGTCGGCGTCTTAATTTCGTTCAACATATATTGATGTATTTACGCTTCAAACCCAAATTATTATAAAAAGTATACAGAAATTCATGCTGGTTGAGACTTTAAAAAATGTCTTTTAAGCGTTATTTGAATACATTAGATCATTTTAATATTTTTGTCATTAGTTCGTCTGATTATACTTAAAGGGATAAAAAGGCGGAACTAGATAAAATGGAATTTTGAAGGGGATCTGAGTTTATGAATAAATCACTGAAGTAAACCACTAAAGCACTTCGATTCGTTTCGAAATATTCATTGTGTACTTTTTTATCCTACAGGTTTTTTTTTCTTTTTTCGCTCTGTTATTTTCGTTTGTACGTAGGACATTTTCACATAATTAATTAATAAAGAAAATTTTGGAAGTATAATTGGAAGTTTTCATCACATTTTGACTTTTCATTTGTGATAAAACAAAGTTAATGTTGTTAAAGCGTAGTTATTGCGTTACCTTGTTTATGGAACATTCCGCATGATCATATATATATTAAGTATACTAATTATATGACACATACAAACCAGTATCTGCTACAAACTTCATAAAAGTACAACTGGGAATCCTGATCTACATTCTCGTGTGGAATTGTGTCATTTATCTTTTTAGAATAGAATTTCAAAACTTATTGGGATCCCATATGATCCTGTATATATCGTAAGAAAACGAGATCGTCAGTACACGATGTCACGTTATAGTTATTTCTAAAATATTCTGACGAGAGCAGCCTAGAAACCCATTTTTTTAAACGTAAAGATATACTCACAAATGTCCATTTCAGTTTCAAATTACATGTATCTCACTATACAATAAGGTCATCTGTAATACATTGATCGCTTTTTGAATAGGTATACGTATCTATCTATGCAGATGTAATTCCGATCTGACCACTGCTTCGTGCGTGACGTCAAGTGTTATTAATTACAAATGTACAGCAATTTCAAAGTGTTATTTGAACAAAACCATTGGTTGCTTTGCAAACTTTTTTCAACATTTGAACTTAAAGAATGCCATAATTTGGTCAGTATTTTTATCAAAAGTGAATATTTTTATTAATTTATTTTCCAATATTCTTAGGAGTTAGCTACAATCTAAAAATTTTACGTACGACACTCATATTACATACATATCGTACCTGCCAAATATCGCACCTGCCAAATATTGAATCTAAAATACTTCCATCTAAGTCTCAGACCCCTCTTTGATTAAAAGTTGTTTTCGTTTAAAAAGAACAATACAAAGCTTGTTCAACATCTTTTGAGCCTCTGCTTTTATTTGCTTAAGATATTAGAGTAAGCCAGTATGGAACACAAGATTTAGGAAAAGCTCGATGTAATTCATTGATTACAATAGATATACAGGTCGAGCGATAGTCCAAAGCAATTATCTCACGTGCACAATCAAATTTGTTAAATAAATGCTTTAAATATTACTATTGTCAAAAAATGGTGTATATAGTATGTAAAAATGTATGTAAACATCGATTGAGAAAGATTTTTTGATCTGTGAAATTTTCTACTTCACTAGTGATATATCTGGTCTAATAAGTAAAGTTATTTCAACTGGAATTTATTATTGTTTTAAATCTTATGTTGCATACATACTATTGACACATACGACGACAAAGTGAATTATTATAAGCATGTACATTATGTACAAGTATGAAAATAACAGTTACTTAATATGTGAAAGTTAAGGATTTCGAAACAAAATACTATGTTAGTTTTTTTATCTATGGGTCCCAACATCAGATTGCGGAATAGATTTATTTTAGCAATTAAATAAGTACAAGGGTTTAACTCTATCTTGCATATATTAACATTTAAATACGGAAGAAAGCAACTCTGCATTGTTCACAGATTCAAAACCTGTGAATTGATATAGCTATCAGATTACCTGCATCATTGCAGGATCAGCACATCAAAGTTCATGCTTTCAAGCGGTAGTCTCGCAAATATCACGTTTGAATTGTGCAATGGTGTGTTTTTGTTGCATCAACAAACAAAATGCATTACAATAAATCTTTTTGAAAACTTCCATGAGACAGCTTTATCTCTTTTCGAATGCAAAACAAACGTTAGATTTGAATATCAAAAATATTATGTTTGGCTCGATTTAACTAATCTTTACCAATTACAAAATCTGTGTTATTCTCAACCTCATTTCCATTAAAAAAAGAAGTTATCGATTACTGAGCAGCTGTGTGTAAGGGAAACCCTACGGAATATTGCAAGGGCCACCATGGTTATACTTTATAATCCAGAGTGCGACATTGCAATCAAGCAATGACGGCAATACGACAGTGCGATGACGACAGTGCGATAGTTCGATATTGCGATGGCGACAGTGTCGTATCGTACTGTGAGGTTTCATTTATAGAAAGTTCTACTGACTTTTCAATACAAAATTGTCGTGTCAAAATTTACTTTAATATTTAGAAATTTCTTTATATAATTACTGTACTGTACAAAATGATTTATAGTACCTCTCCTTTCTCGCATTTGATAGTTCACTGTTTTATAAGGAGAAAAATCCAGTAAGTATTTGACAGTCTGTATCCAAACACTCATAGCATAGTTGATTTTCAAAAAAAATCGTTTTACTCCATTTTATCTACAATTAACCTAATAGTGTAAAATGTAGATTAAAAACGCTACAATGTTAACAATCCGTAATCATGTAGCATAAGAACTCTTAAGACAATACAAATATAATACACACAGATAGCTACAAACTACATTACCTACATATGGGAATATTTATCAAGACCTATATGCGCTCACTGAATTTTGTCTTTTTTCGTAATTTTCAATTCTCTGAGGAGTTTATGTCCCTTAACTGGAAAAGTGATTAGAAATTGTCTAGAAATGAGGACAATACAAAACCAAAAGAATTCAAGTGCAGTAAAAAGCATTATAATGAAGCATATATTATTTATGTTGTATTTATTTTGTGACATGCTTAAAGCAAACAGCTTGTAGTTCGATTTATTCATAAATATCCTCAAAAAGCAAAATCTTGTTTTTATATCGACATAAAAGCATGTAGAAAACAGTGTTTAGGTTAACATTGATCATTACAATACAAAGAGGTATAGACAGGTTTCCAATGAAAGTTATGATTTATTTTTTTATATTTTCGTAAATAATGTAAATATATGTACACTTATGAAATCAACATCGGAAATCAATACATCTTGATAGTCAAATAGAACAATGTATGTCATTTAACAGTTTTTACCGAATTTCACACCTGAAAGAACGCTTACAGAACTTTTTGACAGAAAGAATTCTGTCTTACCTGTAAATATTACATGATGTTTGTTCTTATTCATCAAATGGTGTTTTTAATTTGTCATCTAATATTCTATTACCGTTAAGCCATTTAAATTAATTTTTGATAATAGGCGGTTAAATATATCGCTACGCAATAAGTCAATGTCACTTTCTAATAATCGTTTATCACAAGACATAACGAACTTTTTTGAACATTTGGGATGTAGGCTTTGTTACTATAATGCGTTGGCAAAAATTACAATGGTAAATGGGAGACAACCACGATAAAGACTGGGAAAAACTATCGAGCAGCAGCATTTTCCCTTTATATACATATGTAATATGTACTTTATCCTGTTAAAACTCGAATTATTTCTATTCATATTTTGTTGTAAACATCATTTCATCACGTTACCATTATGTATACATGTGTTATAATACAGTATATAGCTTAGATGTATGTGAATGTAGCGTTATTTTACGATGGCTAACTGTGCATGACGTCAATTCCTGTAATGGCGTGCTCTTAAGCGTTTTTTTCTCGAACACCATTTAATTACATTTTTATAAAGTTGTAAGACCACTGTATCGTATGGTGGCTGATTTGGTACATAGCGACAACACAAACTATATCGTTATCGCCTTTTCTTTTTTGTCGATAGCGAAACGCGCCAAGTGGCGTGTTGTCGCACTGTCGTCTTGCCGTCCTGTCGCTAGCGAATCACGCCAATCGGCGCGTTGTCGTGCGGCGCGTTGTAATCTTGTCGCTTGGTTTATAAGCCAATTCTTCGATTTGAGTCAGGCGACAATGTGACACCGCGACAACCAACACACCGCACGACAACGTGCCGTTTGGTGTACATCGTTAGCGACAGGACAACAAGACGAAAGTCCGACAACGCGCCGTTTGACACGACACAATGCCTTGCGGAAATCTTCTGAACAAATTGCTATGGTGTGGGCTTTGGTCCTCATAATCTACAACGACGACTCTGCAAACTAATACGTAAACAAATCCGCAGCGGAGTCAGACAATATTTTAACGGTTGACTTGACAAGATGGTGCTTTTTTACGAAAGGATATATACGTTATATTTTTATACAGAAAGAACAATTAGAAGGTACAGAAAACCGACAATGACACTTGGAAATCTCCCGAACATTTTGCTTGGGTTTGGGTTTTGGCCATCATGTTTTTCAAAAAAAACTCAAAACTTTTACAAAACGAATCTGTAGCGTTATCCGACAAATGTTTTAACGGTTGGCTCGAGAAATTGATGTTTTTTACGACAATTTATACACTTCGTCTTTTTTATACACTCAGTTAAAACGAATAGCCGGCACAAAAACGGCCTAGCCAAGCGGAAATCTCAAGGACATTTTGCTTGGGTTAGGGTTTTGGCCCTCATTTTAAAATGATATAAAAAATAAAATCTGCAAGGTTATCAGCCAAATGGTGTTTGAACTGTTGGCCCTAGATTTTTTTACTATAAATTATACACTTTATATGCAAAAAGAACAAATCGCCGGACTAAAAAATGATCCTGCCACGAACATATTTCTTGGGTAAGGGCTTTGGTCCTCAAATTCTGTAAAAACACCCTCCAAATTAATGGAAATCGAATCCGCATCGTAGTTAGAAAAATGATGTTTTAACGGTTGTCCCGGATTTGTTGTTCCTTTGTTTACGAAAATTAATACATGTTTTGCAACGCTACGATGACTTCATTCAAAGTAATGTTATGTTTGTCAAAAATGAATGAATGAATCTCACGAAACATTTATATTTACATTGTAAATTGCAGTTTATATTTTACTCCTTCAAATAAAAAAAAAATAAGACAAAATAGTGTTTTTCAGTAATTTAGATTATTTCTTAAATTTGAAATAAATTAAAAGATTAAAAAGAGAACTATCATCTTGCAAGGCCTATATTATGTTTTGCTAGACTAGTCAACTTGATGAGATACGATATTTTGGATATCGACACTTCCATCAAGGGGTACCTGGCGGGGTTTTCTTACGGACAGTTGATATCGTGAATTTATGAAGATGAAGTAGTGAATTCGTGAAGATGAAAACGAGAATTGAAGAAGTTGAAATGTAACCACGGGTTTTTCGTAGTAGTTGCATCAGGAAATCATTTTCCCAGTTACAATTTCTTCATTCTCTAAATATGTTTCGCGATTCGACTTATTCATACCAATCTAAACTAGATTTATGTGTTTTACATTCAAACTCCTTGTGGTGTTGAAAATCTCTTATTATCATATATTTTACATGTAAGAACCCTTAATTTTATAAAATTTTACGTTTCTTTGTCAGAGGTATATCGCATGGCATTGTAACATCTGCACATGTAACGTAAGATATCTTCCGGCTGTTATTCGATAACTAAAGAATGGGTAGGTACTCGTATATTCTTTTGGATTCTGTCCAAACATCCTGCTACCAACTTCCGTGTACACTTAAAGCAGCACGCCTCTAGAATCATGTTAATTTTCATGAAAATTTTGGAAATGTATTTAAAAGTAAAATATTGTAAGGTGAACAAATAAGGTAATTTACATATTGCAATCGGCAAATACAATCCACGAAAATTAACAAAAGGTGGTAACGATATGCAAAAACAGTCCTTACCGCGTTAGTAACGCAGTAAAAATATGGTGATAAAATACTGCAAAATCAGTCTTAGACCGCACGTAACATGTAAAATTTAACTTGGATCTTGAATGTTTTTATCTTTCTTAAAAGATTAGTGCATTTTCCTTAATATTGATTTTCTTGAAATATTTTTGCTCATCTATAGGCATGCAGCTTTAAATATTTTTGTAGGCAGATATCTTCTAATGTTTGTTCATTAAGTATGTATAGTTTAATAAGCATATACAAGTTTCTGATAAAACCAGTAAATCGAAACTTAGCCTATAGTTCTCCTATGAAACAGTGTATGATAAATGTTAAATTAATTGTAAAAATATATTGCTTACTGACAAATTATGGCCAACATTTTAATGGTTCTTGGGTTTTAAAATTTAGAATGGCATTACACAAGTAAAATATAAGAGTCACAATTAAAAACATTCTGCTGACACAATGTTAACTCACAACTAAATTAATGAGAAAGTGTGAAACCAGTTTTTACTAGTGTTACATAAAATCATCGATAATTAGCAGACGACAGAAAGATTTTTATTTTGAAATCAGTTTTACGTGATTATGCGAAGAAAATTAAAAATATTCCAAATGTTCGTTATCTTGGTTTTACAGAAAATATAATATCAAATATTGGGATTACCCCCCTTTCCTTTTAGCTATTTTTGCTTAATCCCTTATTATGCATTGCGCCTCTTTTAAAGGAAACATTTTTTCCAAATGTGAGGCACAAATAAAAGGTAGTTTAAATTAGATATATTTGAAAACATAGCCAAGGATTCCACGCTATTAGATTATTGGTCCCATTCTGGTTTGTTCATATATAAAAACCGTGTTACAACATTATTAACGGTTCAGCATTCCAGCGTTTGCATTTCGATTTTTAAAAATTCAATAAAGTTTCTAACAGACTTCTTCTGAATAAAATTATAAGAGACTTATTGACTGGCTGTGCCGCATTAAACTTGGGCGTAGAGAAATTTGAGGCGGGCGCTTTTAAAAATATAAACTGTTAATTTTGCTAGGATTATCAAAAATTGAACAATTCCCTGATTTATTTCCAATTTTCACCGCAAAAGGCAATTATGTTTATATCGACGGTTGTGTATTTCGGCAAAGAACAAAAGTATTTTCCCCTCCTTCTCTGATTACTGAAAAGTAAAAAAAGTACACTAATATCTCTGGACAATAAAAGAAGAGCTGTCACAAAAGACATTGAAGCTCGAACTAATTAAATACTGAAACGGAAGTAAGGATGACAAAACTATGGCAAAAAACATCAAATTTTTCACAAAATACAATTATTGTAAACTTGAAATTTGAAGTCAATTTCACTTCAAAAACAAAAAATGTTAAGAAAAAAAAAAAAAATAAAATAAAAAAAAAAAAATAAAGCCAAAAAATGAGCAAAATGAATTTGAAGTTTATAAAGAAAAAATGGAAATAAAGTGGAAATAACTCTTAAAAAAAGATGCAAGAGGTATGAACATTGTCATGCATGATGTGAGTAATGACAAAGATTAAGTCTAGAGTAGATACCATTTGTAATATCAAAGATACTAAAAACAATTAATTTATAAATGAATTCTAAGTTCAAAAATTAAATGTAGATAATTCTGGGCAAACAAAATAAAATGCATTTTATAATTCTTATCTATATGACAAGAAGTTTTAGTATAAAAAAAAACATTTGTTAACATAAATTCTAAGTTCAAGGGGGGAATAATTCTGGAAATGGTCACGCTAGAGTTATGAACCTTGTCACACAACATGTGTGTAATGATAAGAAATATAAATTTGAAGTTTAAAGTACATACCTTAAAAAAATAAAGAAGTTATAATATTTCTAAAAGAAAATTCTAAGTTCAAAGGGAGATTAATCTAAAAATATTGCTTCAAGAGTTATGAACCTTGTCAAATAAGATGTGGTTGATGATAAGGAATATGTATTTGAAGTTTGAGGTAGATACCTTTAAAAATAAGGAAGTTATAGTAGAAATAATATTTTTCAAGTAAGAGAAATCCAAGTTCAGCTTATTCTTGCAATATTGGTGTTAGCGTTATGAGCCTTGTAACATGCGATATGGTTAATTATAAGGAACATATATTTCAAGTATGAAGTTGATCCCTTAAGAAATTAAGAAGTTACAGTTAAAATAATATGTTTATGGAAAATTCTAAGTTCAAAGGGAGAAAGAAATTTTTGAAAGATGGGCACACAAGGAAAAAAATAATTCGAAAAGGGTTTAAGTTTTACATTAAAAATGGAAAAATGTTATAGGGGGAAAAAAAGTTTACCCGCCAAAACCCAAAAATTTAAATGGGGAACCCCGAAAGGGGTTTTTTTTTAAGGGTTCCCCCTTCTTGAAAATTTAAAAAATTTTACTTTTAAAAAATTTTTAAAAAGCCTCTGTGTGGGGCCTTTAAATTTGGGGTCACAAAAAACTAACGTGAAAACCCCATCTGCCATTTCTTTAGGCATTGGGATTCCAAGTTTTTTAAAACCTTTTTGTAAATGGGAAAACGAAGGGAAAACAGGTTTTTTAAAGTTTAATTTTTGCTAATGGTTTTAAAATTAAAAGAAATTTTTGGTAAGAAAAAGTATAATATTACTGTATATTTCGAATGTTTAAATCATCAATTTCAAATAATATGAAGCTGTTAAGATAAAAATAGACCAAAATTGTAAATTCTCGCTGTCTCTATACGATATTAACAACGGTCAAACTTGAAAACAACGGCTAGCGTCTCGGGTTATATTTCCAAACATCCGCTTATATAAGACCATATAACATGTCATAAATCTTAATATTTAATTATATACTGAACTAGCCGTGATTTGATATAAAATTCATATCCTGAATGTTTATAGGTTTAAAGTACAAATACAACAAGATTTGTAACAGAGCTACCAACGTCCCCCGCCTCGAGGAAGTTTTATATGAAGCATAAAATTATGCTATTTCAAAAGATTGAGGTATAGATCTAAGGACTTTCAGTCCAAAATTATGATCAATGCTAGATCTGCAAATGCAACAATAAATTTATTAAAGAAGTAAAATGAAACACTGAATTTAAAAATCTATCATGTTAAGCTTTGACCTCTCTAAGTGTGACCTTGACCTCGGAGGTAGTGGTGCAGGTTGTTGTGCATGAATACTCGTCTTAATAAATTGTAAACTATTTGTACCAAGTATTTTTCAAAATCCCTTGAACTATGAAGAAAGTTATAGATGGGACACAAAATACACCCTCTACAGAACTATGTTAATCTTTTGACCTCTCAGTGTGACCTTGGAGATAGGGACCCATGTTTTGCGCCTGAACATATTGTGCTTAAATTATTGTGATTATTTTGCAAAAGTATTTTTAAAAATCCCTTGATCTATGAAAAAAGTTTATGGAAAACTGGACACAAAATTTTATACCTTAAAACAGACTATGTAAATATGCTTTGACCTTTTTGGAAATGTGACCATGACCTTGGGATAGGGATGCAAAGGTGTTGCGCACGACACATCGTCTTGGTTTATTAGTGACAATTTTGGGCCAAGTATTTTAAAAATCCTTTGATATATTTAAAAAAATTTTGGACCCAACCCCTTTTTAAACAGGACTATGTTTAAACTTTGACCTCCCAAATGGCCTTGACCTTGGAACCCTAGGTGACCCATTTTTTCGCCAAAGACACAATTCTTTTATTTTTGAAAAAAATTGTGGGGAAGTAAATTTTCAAAATCCCTTTTGATAAAAAAAATTATGGGCCCGGGGCACGCATATACCCTCAAAAAAGACAAAAGTTGACCCTTTAATGAAGCCCCGTGCGAACCCCTTTCGCCCCGAAGGGAAGGGTTGGGTTTTTGCGCCTGCAAAATTGGGCTTATTTTTAAAAAAAAACATGTTTTGCCAAATTATTTCCCGATTCCTTTTTATAAATGACAAAGTCATTGGGCCGGAAAACGAAAGTTTTGAAAGGGCGGCAGAAAGGAAAGGAAAGGGGAAAAAAGCGGACGGAGCCCTTTTTTTATATCCCCCCTTTTTTCTTTGAAAAGGCGAGGGACAAAATATATTGCTTATAATTTTTATTTAAAGAAATACATATCCCCTAGGTCTTATTTACTGAATTGATGAATTAAATATAAATTTGATACAAACGACAGCAGTTGCAAATATGCAATCGGTACACAAAGTATCAGATATCAGTTATATTATTTAATTTGAATAATTGTTGAATAATTTATTCTTTATCAATCATTTTAAAACTATCGGAGATTTCTCTTATATAAACAAAGAAGGTGCCATTTTGCAAAAAAAAAAAAAAAATTTTGTTGAATTTTGTTCTGAAAACTATTGAGAATGATAGAAAATGGTCTAACTTTATTATAAATCGAACACCAATGTCTTTAATTCAGTCATTAACGCTCTACAGACGTTTAAAAAGTTGTTTATGTGACGTCACAATGTAGCTCCAAACAGCGTGTGCAAAAACAGTCAAAACAAGAGCGCTATTTCAATGTCGCAAACCAGTTAATCTCAAAATGTTTCTGCAAACGGTATACTTAACGACAGTTATTTTCAAACGACTGGAACAGCTTTTTAAGGACGTTTCTTTTGGAAACTCTGAAGCGAAAACAAATTTAACCACCAAACGTACGCTCGTAATTATAGCCCAACTTAAAGTATATTTTTTTCTTGACGATTTAGAATGGATATAAATATTAATTTTTCGTGCATTATAGTATAATAATGCACGCTTTTTCGTTCAAATGCTTAGTAATTATTTCCTACGCATTTGAACTCAAACCGTGCATTATTCTACAACAATGCACTCAGAAATTGTAAATTATTGATAAAAAAATTGGGTAAAAAAATAGAAAAAAATTTAAAAATAATAGATTTTTCCCTTTTTTACCTCTGAATTGGGTCAAAAAAAAGGGAAAAAAATTTATATTTTAAAAAATTTTTTTTTTGTTTAAATTTTTTTTAGTTGTAAAAACTGGGGTAGATTTGTGAGTTTATTTTCTTTTGGGGTAATAGAAAACATTAAATTTTCGCTTAAAGGGTGTAACAAATCAAAAACATATATTAAAATACAAAAAACAAATTTATCTTTTTTTAAATCCCCTTCTGGCAAAGTGTACAAAAATTTTAAAAAAATGGTACCGTGGAGTTTATATTTTCCCGATTTAAACTTAAAATTTTTAGACTTTTTTAAAATCTTTTTAAAAACAGTGATACTGGGTAATGTAAAACATTTGGGAAAGCAATGAATGTTTGGTTAAAATTTAAAGTTTTCTCCCAAAAAAAAAGGATCCCCAAAAAATCAACATAACAGTTGGAAATACCTATCCAAGAAATTGAACATTTGAACATTTATAATGGTATCTTTTTTGGAAATATTTCTGTGTGATATTGCTTGGATCAGACAAATGAAAACGGCCATGGAAATCATTTTATAATTTAATGTGCATAAACAAAATGAATATGAAAAAGTTTATTAAACTGTAAAAGACACTAGAACTGGTTTAATGAAACGAAAAGAAATGTGGAAAAAAACAAAAGCAGGGGGACAGGTAAGTGGCCTTGCTGAAATGGAAACCGGAGACTTTGACGTGCTGTTTCCTAAATTGTCTACACATTCTGAGACGAGCATCCAGGATATTTCTTCTGCCCATAGTGTAAAGAACTCGCCTTTTCATCCTGATAAAGCTCACACTACTTTACCTTCACCAAAACACACTGGAAAGCATACAATGAAGAAAAAGAGGGTTAATTTTAACAAATCGTCTTACACATTTGGATTATCGCACAGAGACAGAACAGGCAAAGACCATTCCGACTCACTGAAAGATTTTGAAGTAAATAAAACGTATAGCAAGCAAGCAAAAGTTTCTGGGCTTAAAAAACCCAAGACCAGAGCATGAGGACAACCTTTACCCCAGAACCTAATGTGAGGTGTTTCGATTGAATCTTAAATCATTTGAATGACGAACATAAATGTGCCACTGTCACTGTTCAGCAAAGTTCGAACAACAAAGCAAAAACCTAAAAATTGCAAAGGAAAGGCCTAAATCATTTATTTCAAACAACCTTCTTCTTCGTTTCAAAATGTGTTTCTTCGGGAATCTTTATGGCGTCCAAAAAGGACCATTTTCAGGTTCAGAGGATCAGTCGGCGTAACAGAAATTCCAGCAAGAACTACAGCAACCGGCAGCCGGCAATAAGCAATAAATGTATGCACTTTAAGACAAAGACAGATAGTTTGGAATTAGATAACGATGATTTTGATGTCGATTCTTCAAACGAAGACACTATCTTAGAGTTAATGGTTGCAAATGAAGAGATGTTTCCATTACATAGAAAGCTTGGCAACTCAAACAATGACACTGATTTAACCGACAATAAAGTTGAACGACGACAACCTTTTGATCATCCAAAAAAACATCGTGAAAATTCATACGATATGATTGAAACTGAAAAGATCGGAAGCAGAAAATCAAAGCCTGGACAAAACATCTTTTTAAAGAGATTGATAGGAAAGGAGTCAAAATATGTTCTTATTGAGCTTACAAAATCTGAAGTTGCGTTGAAAGAGTGCATACAAAAGGCAAAGATGAATAATGAACATATTGAGCTATTTTTAGAAATACTAGCCAAGGCATATGAATGTGAAATGGTACCAAATGCCATGATTATGCTATATGAAACTTTGAAAGAAAATGACTTTTTCGACACGTTGAGCCTTTTTCTTATTGACCTCCAAGATCGTTTAGAAAACCCTGAACACCGGATTGAGCACATAAAGATATTGAAAAACATTCTTGACATTGTCGTTAAACAGATAACAATAAACCCGTTTTCAGCCAAGTTCTTGTCAAGGGTTTTCAAAGTCCTTAAGCAAATTTTTGCTGAAATGAAAGATGACGACGGCCATGCCCTTGATAAAGATATTCAGATAAGGTTCACTATTTTGACAGAGCGAAGAAAGACCGCAGAAAAATTGTTGATGTCTACATCAAGTAGTAAAGACAAATTGCAACCTCCGGAAGATTTTAGATTGATACAGGTAACGCCAAGTGCCAATGAGATACAATGTGCCGCTCAGCCATTTTTGAGGCCAAACAAATTAAATGGAGGATATGATGATCTTGATCATTATTTAGACGTTCAATTCCGGCTTCTTCGTGAGGATTTCGTAGGACCTTTACGAGAAGGAATCTCACAGTATATCAAATCAAATATGGGAATGCAAAAAGGGCAACAGAAAACGAATTCAGATATCAAAATATATAATGCCAAGGTTTACTCACCAATTATAACTGAATGTGGATTTTGTTATCAGCTAAAGTTAGAGATGACACCACGTCTCCGTAAAACAAATTGGTCTGTGAGTAAAAGGCTAATCTATGGGTCTCTGCTTTGTTTAACAAATGACGATTTTGCAACTTTAACGTTGGCAACTGTTGTTGGTAGAGATGAGGAAGACATATCACGTGGATTATTTACAATACAATTAGATGGAGGATTTCACACAACTGATTTCCTTCATCAATCATTTAAAATAGCAGAGACATCAGCTTATTTTGAATCCTACAAATATGTCCTTAAAGGATTACAAGCTATTAAACCAGGCGGAATGCCATTTGAAAGGTATATAGTCCACTGTGAAAGCAAAGTTGATAAACCTGCTTATATTTCTACAGAGACAGTTTTTGACCTCAGTTCTCTTGTTGATCAAAATGCAAAAATATCAAATACCAGGAGATTACCAGACCTAGATGTGACAAGAAAAAGGGACTACATGATGCAACAAAGCATTCCCGGGGCACAATCATTAAAGGAAGCTTCTGAAACTGCAAAGGCAGTGAAAATTCTAGATACTCATAATTGGCCGGATAAAGAGACCCTAAATTTAGACGAGTCTCAGTATGCTGCAGTGCAAACAGCTCTGACGAAAGAATTTTCAATCATTCAAGGACCCCCGGGGACAGGAAAAACGTATATTGGACTGAAAATAACAAAAGCTTTGCTACATAACATACACTTATGGGGGGAGTCAAAAGTTGACAAAACCGTTAGGCCGATGTTGATTGTGTGCTACACGAATCATGCATTGGATCAATTCCTTGAAGGAGTTTACAATTTTTTTAAAGGGGATATTGTTCGTGTCGGAGGACGAAGTAAAAGCACTATTCTAGAGCGTTGCAGTCTAAAGGCCTACCGTAAATCTTATGCGGAAACCAACAGAGCAGTACAATTGCAATTGAAGGCTGAACTTGAACAAAATTCAAGTAATGTTTCTTTGTGGGCAAAGTCACTTGAATTGTATCAGAGTGAAATAGTACATGAAAATTATCTATTTCATGAAATGAGTAGGCGTTTCTATAACAATCTCGTAAACCGCACCCGAAAAAGAAGGAAAAAATCCGAAGGTAACTTGGCAAGTATTGCGAATTGGTTAGGCATTGCTCACATAATAGAAGAAACCAAACGACAAACGAAAATGAAGAAAAATGAAAAGATGTTTGTAAGTGTAGATGATGAACAATCTGAAAGAAGAAATAAAAGTCTACTTGAAGGAATGGATGAAAATTATAAAATATCTGGATCTGAAACTAAACTGATAAATAAAATACGCATGAGTACCATTGCATTTTATGTTGAAGACATTATAATTCCAGAAGATACCAACATGAACCCGGAGCTGCTAGCAGAATTAGACTTCAGAAGAAGCTTAAAGGAGAGGCTTCAAGTAATGATTATGGCACCTGAGGTAATGAGTCGAGAAGAAGCGGACCGTATAGGAAATATTTGGAACATGAATTTTAAAGATCGATGGCGACTCTACCGAATGTGGTTACGACAGCTTTGTAACAATATCTACAGTAAAATTGAAAGTAAAAAAATGGAATTCGAGGCTGCCTCAGAACGATATCGAGACTTTATCCTTGAACAGGAAAAGGAAATTATGCAAAATGCTACAGTTATTGGAATGACGACGTCGTGTGCAGCAAAATACCAAGCTACCTTGTGTGAAATAGAGCCAAAAATAGTTATTGTAGAAGAAGCTGCTGAAGTTCTCGAAGCGCACGTAGTAACAACATTAAGCAAAGGATGTCAGCATCTCATATTGATTGGAGACCATAAACAATTAAAACCAAATCCAACTGTCTACAAACTTGCTGTGAAATACAAACTTAATATTTCCCTTTTCGAACGAATAGTAAGTAACGGAATTCAATTTAACACCCTTAAATTGCAACACAGAATGCGTCCGGAAATAGCTGAAATAATAAGGCACATCTATCCCGAATTAAAAGACCATGATATTGTGAAGTCCTACCCTGATGTAAAGGGTATTTCGTCTAACCTATACTTCATAGATCACAGGCATTCAGAAGAAAGCAACGAAGACTTAAGAAGCTATTCAAATTTGCATGAAGCATTATATATCACAGCATTGTGTCGTTATCTGCTATTACAGGGCTACAAAAGACATCAAATAACAGTGCTGACTACCTATACTGGCCAATTGATGTGTTTGCGGAAACAAATGCCTCGTGATGAGTTTGAGGGAGTAAGGGTGACTGTTGTAGATAACTATCAAGGTGAGGAAAATGATATTGTGCTTCTTTCGTTGGTTCGAAGCAATCAGGATAGTAAAATAGGGTTTCTTAAAATAGATAACCGTATATGCGTAGCCTTGTCAAGAGCCAAAATTGGATTTTATTTAATGGGAAATTTCACTCAGCTAGCATTGAATTCAAATTTGTGGAAATCTATTGTTAGTGATATGAGATCACAAGGCAAGTTCGGTGATCAGTTAAAGTTGTATTGCCAAAACCATCCAAATGATGACGCAATTGTTGCAAAAGAAGGAAAGGACTTCAACAAAGCTCCTAACGGGGGATGTTCAAAAAAATGTGAAACTAGGTTGAATTGCGGTCATGTTTGTCCAAAGTTTTGTCATGTCGAAGACAAAGATCATATTCAGTACGAATGCATGAAGCCATGCCAAAAATCAATATGTGTAGATCACAGATGTCCTGACTACTGTTTTGAAGTTTGTAGACCTTGTCGAGTGCTTGTCAGTAAAGTTGTTCCAAATTGTGGACACGAACAAATGATCGAATGTTCATTACCACCAGAAAAGTTCATTTGTCAAATGCTCTGTGAAGCAATTTTAGCATGTGGTCACAAATGCACACAGCTGTGCGGTGAGAAGCATACAAAATATTGCAAAGAAAAGGTAGATCGAGAGTTGCGATGTGGTCATACCATCTCAACTGATTGTTGCCAACCTGTCGATGATATAGAGTGTCCTGAATCATGTCAAACACTTTTAAAATGCGGTCATCTTTGCAAAGGAACATGTGGATACTGTAATTGTGGCCGTTTTCATATGCGATGTAATAAAGCTTGTAAGCGCATTCTTGTCTGTGGTCATGAGTGCAGTGATGTTTGTAACAACTGTCAACCATGTACAGCAAAATGTGAAAATAGGTGTGTTCACAGTATATGCCAAAATAGTTGCGGGGAATTATGTGTTCCGTGCCTGGAGCCATGTGAGTGGAGATGTCAGCATTTCAGATGTTCTCAGCTGTGTAGCGAACCTTGTGACAGACCAAGGTGCGACGAACCATGTGATAAATTATTACAATGCGGTCATCCGTGCATGGGTTTCTGTGGTGAACCTTGTGCAGAATTCTTTTGCAGAGTATGTGATTTTGAAATTGTTACAGAGATACTGTTTGGCAATGAAGACGAACCAGGTGCAAGATTTGTTTATCTTGAGGACTGCGGACATAACATTGAATCAAGTGCTATGGATACATATATGGACGCTCAACAAGATGAGGAAGCTATACAGCTAAAAGGATGTCCAAAATGTAAAACTCCAATACGGAAATGCTTAAGATATGGGTCCGTGATAAAAGAAAATCTACATCAAATCGAAATGGTCAAGCAGGCTAACGTTAAGAAAACTTCCCTCGACAAACTTCAAGATGAGCTTAAAAAAGCAATTCAAAGTTCACCACTTCGAGAGGGTCGTTTATCACATCTTAGGTTGCCAGGTTTCGGATTTGGTAGTTTGTCAGGTTTCGGATTTGGTAGAAATGAGGAAAACCATGATGATGATAATATAACAAAAATCAGTTGCTTAAATTTACTCAAATCAAGAGTGTCAAACGATAAAAGCAAATTGTGGACAGAAGTTCAGATTGCTACCATAAGGAATCAACTTTCAATTTTCGAGGCACTTGATGATATCAGCAGAAAAATGAAGGGAATGAAATCGCACAGCCTCGAAAGTGAGAAAGCCCTTCTATCGTTTTACTCAATGCTAAAGTTAGATATATTAAATGAAAGAAATTCTCTAACAGAGCAAGAAATTGATGATTTTCAAAGAGAGATAGAGAGAGGTCATGATTACAATAGGGCTCTAAAATTAAATGAAACAGTCATTGACCTTGATAATTCAGACAGAGTTTTAGAAAGCATTAGGAAAATAGAAAACATTTTGCTTAAGCACGAAAGATATACCGAAGATTTACAAAAGTGCGTGAGACAAGAATTTGATATAATCAAAGACCTTACAAAGATAGATGGACTTGAAATCAGCGGTGAAGAGCGATTAGAGATTGTCAAAGCTTTGGGATTATCTAAAGGCCATTGGTTCAAATGTCCTAATAGTAAGTACAATGTATATATATATTTTTACTTGATGTTTCCGATGTAAATACACATTTATTTCGTCAAGATTTCAGTTTGATAATGTTATAACTAGAGTAAAAGGTAAACAAATACATTTTATTATGTAGCATTGGTGATTTACTATCTAGATTTATTTCAGATCACATATATGCAATTGGAGAATGTGGTGGAGCTATGGAAAGGGGGGCATGTCCTGAATGCAAAGAAGAGATAGGAGGCAATCAGCATCGTCTGACAGATGGAAACTCACTGGCTCCTGAAATGGACGGTGCTAGGTTTGCTGCATATTCGGAGGAGGCAAATAATATGGCAAACTTTGATTTGAATGATTTATAGTAATGCCATGAAATGGATGTAAAAATTACATAATACTGGAAGGAAAGCACGAATGATCGGTCGGTGGTATTCAAAATTTCTGCATTTCTATGTCGTAGTTACTTAGTTCACGAAGCATATTTTATATTAATGACTTATGGCGTGGCTCTTTTACATAACGAAGCATGTAAACGTATAAGTTGCTTTCCTCCAGGAGCGAGTTCATTATCAATGCTATTCCTTCAAGTTTGGTATTCGTGTTTACAGTAATACAAAGTCGCCTGATCAAAATGGCAGAAAATCCTAAATATTAATGATTTAATGCAAAGTTATGCCCCTTTTCAACTTACATTTTAGCCCTGGTTAACCTATCTGTTAAAGTCTATTTTCTGAAAAATAAACATAACTGAAAAAATGCACTTAAATTAATTTTAAAGAATCGTTTTGTCTTTTTTATTACTTTTGTATTTGAATAGAATAAAATTCTGACATTTTAAAAGATAATTTAACTTTGACACTAATATTTTATTTGAAAAAGTTGGAATACAATATTTTAAAGAAGGTTAATAAATAAATTTCTTTATTCATTTCTAAAGTTATGCCCCCGTTTTGACTTTGTATTTCTTTGTGAAACCTTTTGTTTAGGTATAATTCTCAACAAAAAAAATTAAGACATATGGAGGACTTGTTCCCTTTGAAATTTAAAATGCATTTCTAAGGGGCAGATAATCATGAAAGCCTTTTATTGCTTAATTATTTCCCTTTTTAACTCAAAATATTAAAAAGTGCCTTTTCAAACTTGAAATATTTTAGGACTATCAAGAGCAGGAAAGTCTGTTTATCACATTTCCAGAATTATTCCCCTTTTCTATGTCGATTTTCTTTAACTATCCAGCACTGAGAAAAATGGAGACCGCTTTCCTTTGACAGGTCTTGTTTTTTTGGTTTGTACGGGGGTTTTGTTGTTGTTGTTGTTGTTGTTGTTGTTGTTTGGGTGATTTGTTTGTTTTTAGAAAGGGACTCTACAGAGTTTCGTTTTCTTTTTACATGACAAGACTGGAATTATTTTTCCAATATTTGTATACCACTTGATGTTTGTCTAGACCAATAACCTACATAATGTACATTATTTTCAAGAATCAACTTTTTATTGTGCATAATAACCCAAAAATGAAAATGGAAAGCTTTGCAATCGTTGCAGTTGATTTTCATTTTAATTTTAATATTTCTTCATTATCCTTTGTAGATTTTTTTTCAATTTAAGTGTGTCACTTGATTTATGTAAGAATTTTAACTGTTATATTTTTGAGATTTTTATCTTAGTTGAGTTATATGTTCATGTCAGTAAATATTCGTGCATTTGTCGAGAATTTTTGTTGTTTTTTATGTTTTCAGATAGCACATACATAGTATTCACTTGAATAGTATTTTACATCTACACCGTTTGGTAATTTCAGCAACCTTGAAGATTTCTATTCTATCTACTCCATGAAAATAAAATTAAAGTATTTATGAATAAATACTTGTAAAGCAGATTATTTTTCAGGAGCTGCAGTAATGATTTTTCATTTGAATAAAACTTGTTAAAGTTATTTGTATAAAGAACTATCAAATTTCAGTTTATGAAATTTGTGCAGTATTTGAATGCGTGTGATTGTAGAGATTTCATGCTTTATTAACATTTTATTATAGAATTTTTGATTTTTGTATGATAACATTTAAAAGTCACAAAGACTTATTGTACATGTTGTACACGATATTTAAATATACGTCAATTCTTTTTGTTGCTTTATTCAATTAAGTAAGCATTTGCAAAGAGCATTTAAGCGTTTTGCATTAGCTTAACAACCAAATAACTAGACTGATTAGTAGCAGCCAATTTCCTAAAGTAAATGTTTTGCGATTAATTTGAAATATTTCAATCCTTTTGGACAAAAATAAAGTATTGAAAAGCGGTGCGTTTTTCCTTATTAATAAATAAGCGAAATAATTATATGTTTTGCTAGTTGTAAATTCAGCTAATTAAGAAGACTTTTTCGTGTAACCATTTTCCGACAGTTTCAGTTGAATCATCAGGAAATACACTAATAGGCCAAAGAAATGATAAATGTATATTTATAATGATAAATAAATCATTTACAATTTTTATGACATTTCTATACAGTACTTGATTATGATGAAGATCTGAAAAATCAAGATTGTTTTCTAAACATGAATATAGTGCATGTCGATATATATCTGAAGATGGCATACAATGCAAAACCCAAATTTTATTTTCTAATGATAGGGGTAACTTTATCTCCTAAGATTTAAATGTGAAAAGTAAATAAATAAATACATGTATATGATAGAAATTGTTTGTTTGTTTGAAATATTCCATTCCTAACAAGGAGACAATTTGTCACAAAGCACCTGAGGACTAGAAATATCAAGATTTATCAACATAGAAAGAATGAAATCCCTTTGTATATAAAGGGTTGATCACAAAACTGCTGGTAGTCCTCTAAATTTCATTCAAGTGTCACAGGGTGAGAAAAATGTGCAGCCTGACCGGGACTCGAACCAACCTAGGACCCTCGGATTACCGTACCGCGGCTCTACCGACTGAGCTATCCGGCCGCTTACACATCTTTTCCCCTAAAAAGTGAACAGTTCTGGACCGTGACATACTCCCCTGCTATATTCGTCCTCGAATTTCACAGAGTTACAGAGCAATGTGAATTAAACTCTGAGCTTTATCCAGTCACGACCCCACGTGGGCGCCAAATGTCACAGGGTGAGAAAAATGTGCAGCCTAACTGGGACTCGAACCCGGGACCCTCGGAATACCGTACCGCGGCTCTACCTACTGAGCTATCCGGCCGCTTACATATCTTCTCCCCTAAATCGTTAACAGTTCTGAACCGTGACATAAGATACTGAAGTTATGCGATCAACCCTCGATAAAATGCACTCACTTTATGGCCAGTTAATTTGTTTTGTTATATCAGGTCTCGGTGACCTTGACATTTGGCCTGAAAATGTGTGTGGTAGGTAGAAATCATCAAGGTGTCTCGACATATGAACTTTGAATGAGTGACAATAAACCCGACAGCCCGAACAGATGATACCAGTGTTTTTATAGTCTCAAATTAAGTCAAGCAAACATATAACTATTTGCCCTATTACATATGAATAGAAATGCATGTAAATGATTTATAGGCAAACGTTAATTAAAGCATGTCATTATAAAGATATGCAATGTCAGTTTTGTTTGGCTGGGTAGAGTTTTTCGTCGCAACAATACTGTAAAGATCATATGGCGGTCTCCGGTGCCCAAAAGTCCAAAGTAAAATGAGAACGCCAAGGTGTGCGCTGCACAACTGCATCGTTATTATCACAAAGAACGTCAAGCGACGGCGCATACTTTCGCATCGTCGTCAGTGCATTGTGAGCACAATGAAAGAGCATTGCACGCAGGCTATTGCCAACAAAATCCTAAACTTTTTCATATGATCTTACGGCGCTCTGGGTGATACCAACGCAGTGGAGACCCGGTACACAATGAAAGAGACATTATATAACTGCAATATACTGACTTATAATCTGAGACGATATTGTGGCAGTCGTGTAATTTTTAAATCATAAATACAACCAGTCTACAAATTATGCTTTTCGAAAAACAATTGTAGGTTTGTATTTCATTCCAGCAAGACGTAATTGACGCAAATGTACATAACATGTACATAATGAATTATCTTGTGTGTTTGATACAGCCTGACTTCTTTAAACCATAACCCACTTTATTATTTACCAAAAATTAAACGGCTTTGTTTGAACGATAATTTTCAGAAAATAACTTGCGTGTTCTATAAAATATGCAAACATATTTACAGAAAATAAAAAATGTTAAATCGATAATATCGTTTTCAGAAAATGAAGATGTCAAAAAGTTCAATTCAACAGCATTGATATTAATCTAAATCAATATCAGGTATTCAAATATCGATTGTAACAGAATATCAAATACCTCTCCTATAAATTTTGTAAACACATGACACTGGTTCAATATGATAGCAATAAAATATTCTGTTCAAATATTCATACATTTTAATGCATAGAATAAATAGAAGCATTTAAAGTATTAAATAGAAGCATATCATTGTTGATCCGGATATAACTGTCTTTGCTCTTAATGTCCTAACCCTGAATTATATATCAATGATGTATAAAAAAGGCAATAGGCGTATTATAAGTAAACCCATGAATTTTGTTAAAATGATTTTTTCGGCTGAAAATTTACAGGAAAGAACTGAGTATGAGTAGAATTTTACTAGTCATTTTAAAAATACAAATTGCAATCTTTGAATCTCATTTGCCCATTCTATGTTGAGTAAAATAATATAAAAGATCTTTCTAAAATGGTTTTCACGTCTATTTCTTAAAGGATAAGCGGAAATGAACTTTTCTTTATAAAGTTTCTCAGATTTTTAAGTTCTCTCAATTTCTTGTTAAGTTTTGCAAACAAATTTAAGTTACACCACTTTCAAATTACCATCCATCAAATTATTTTACATTGTTGTTGTTGTTTTTGTTAATTGAGTAATGAATTTTGTCCAAAATGATGAGACCACCAATTGTGTTGATGATCCTGTTAACACCAACACTAAATATAATACGCCAACACCACTGCATAATTTACACTTTATTATGACTGCACAATTATCATTCAACAGATCATAATACTCATGATGTTACTAAGCAAAAACACGACGTCATGACGTCACAATGACGTCACTAAAAGTTGTTTCTAAAAGAAGAGTATTCTAACTTAAACAAGAGTTGTAGAACATGAAATTAACATTCATTATATTTTCTTTTCTTTTTGAGTTGAAGTTAATAAAATAAATTAATATGATTACAGAAATTAAATTAATATGATTACAGTTTATATAAAACTCTTCTGAAAATTGCCCTCCATGAAATACTTCCAGCAGATTGTAACCAGAAGCTCCTCGTTTGGTCATGCAGTCTGCAAGGTGGTATTTACCCGGACACCATCGTACATCCTTTACTTCATTCCTGGACAAAGATTCATTGATGGCTGCTATGTCAACCCGCAGGCGCTTGTCATCAACTAACTTGGTGGAATGTATAGCATCAATGACACTTTTGTTGTCAACATAAGCAATTATTGGTATGGTGTTACTTTGAAGCTTCATAATATCCTCTAGCATCTGTCTATAGTAATAGCCATATTCAAGACCTTCTTGTAGACTTAGTGCCTCAGCAGCAATTGTTGAGCGAACGACCCGTTTGATCTTGTTTGTATGCCATGCAAGTGGGCAACATTTTCCCTGACTGTTGGCTAACCACACAACAAAAGCTGCAGTACTTCCAGTCCCGCTGCTGATGTTACACAGAGAAGCGTCTGTGAATACCACAACCCTCCAGTCACTTACATTTTGGCTAAGTCTGGGAAATGTAATCATAGATCTCACATCTTTCAATCTGTTGACTGTGTTGACTGCCCTGCACAAATCACCCACAGTTGCTTGTTTTAGCTTGGTACTCAGGTCAATGAGTTCAAAAGCCATGTCTGGTCTACTTCCTTGTACAGCCCAGTTGATCTGGCCAATAATTTGTCTGTAGGTGGATTGTTCTTCATCTGTAAGAATGTCTTCTTTCTGTTGCACCCTCTTAGTATCTAAACTTAATGTATTTATATTTCCTACGTATCGGGATTGGTCTAGCAAAATTTCACTGGACTGTTGCATGACTCTGAATCCAATATAATCAAAATTGCCTTCCTCTACTTTACCAGCTACAAACCTTTTTTGCAAACTCATCATAATTCTCTCAAGGCTTTCATTTCCAGCATGTAAAAAATCATCAACATGGCAACATATTACACCGCTCAACTGTCCATTTTTATGCAAAAAGAACATTGCAGGATCCATTTTAGACATTTGACATCCAAGTCTCAGCACTTCTTCCTTTACACTGAGATAAAACTGTCTTGCACCATCCTTGAGTCCATACAGTCCATGACGTAATTTCCAGACAACTCCTTCAGCTTTTTCACACTCCTTTGGGGGCTTAATGTACACATCCCTCTTTATCTCTTGACCTTGTAAAAATGCAGACTTAATGTCAGTGGTCTTGGCAATCCAATTGTTAATAGATGCAAAAGCAAGAAACATTCTTATAGTTCCTTTTCCCACTGTTGGACTGTCACTTTGCATTTGGAATTCTTCTTCAAAGCCTCTTACAACAAGACGGGCTTTTGTCTGTTCATTTTTTGTTGTTATGACCCACCTAGTTGATAATGTATTTTGGCCACAATCTTTGACTTCTACGTATGTACCGCATTCTTTCAATTTCTGTAATTCAGCAAGTTTTGCCTCTGAGACATTATTGTTAACTTTACAGTTCTCCAACACTAGGTTCACATTGTCATTCAATAGTTCCCAGTCAACTTGATCCAGATTGATACTCTTCTTCTCTTTACTGATGTCTTCCATAACATTATACCAGTGTTTGTTCTTCCCTGTTGCCTTTCATGCCCTTCCAAGAACTTTTGCATGGATCCAAACATCAGTGTCTTCTGTTTTATACTGAATATTATCATTGGGTTTCAGGAACTTTCTATCTTGTGTCTGTCTATCTCTGTCAGACCCGACAATTGGTATCTCTTCTAGCCTTGTTTGTAAACTATTATCAGAATTTCTTGCAGGTAGTTCTTCAGAAATCATTTGTTGATCATCTGTGTTTGTCAATTCTTGCTGAACCTTGGCCCCTCCATCTGCATCTGAACTTTGATCATGGTCTTCTCTATCCCACAAATTGTTCACTTTTTGAAGTCTATTTGGAGATACACGCACAAAAACTGCTCCGTGTCGCACAAACACTATTTTCCCATCTTGGAAAACTACCTTTCCTGGTCCAAGCTAGCATTCTCGACCCTCTCTCTTGTAAAAAACACGGTCTCCATGTTCAAACACTTGTTCTGAAGCTCTTACCTTATTTCTGAGTGCTCTTCTTTCTCTTTCATCAGCTTCAGACTGTATAAAAGCCCTTCGAGTTGCATGCAGAACATTTAAGTGTTTTGCAAAAGCTTCACTGCTAGTCGTTCCTTGTAAAGTTGGCAAGTTTTTGCTCATGCTGTTTGGAATGTTGGGGTTCTGGCCAAAGACAAGTTGATGGCTGCTGTAACCATTCCACATTTGCAAAGAATTCCTCGCCATATTTGCCCATGATAGAAGTGTCTGCAAATTTACCTTTTCATAATCTGCATGGAGCTTGGTCAGCATCATATCAGTAATTGCATGCACTCTTTCACACAATCCATTTTGAAATGGACTGTCAGCTGCAGTTGTACATAACCGAATATTTAGTATGAATGTAATTTCCCTTACCTCATCCGAATTGAACTCCCCTCCATTGTCTGTCATCAAAGATCCCATCACTCCAAATCGCCCAACCCATTCTTTCATCAAAGCATCTATGATATTACATGGCTTCTTTCTGTCTAAAAAAGCGGACAAAGTGTATCTTGACCACATGTCTATGATATGTAATATCCAGCGCCCATTCCATTGTTTTAGGTCCATTGCAACCTTTTCGTTGAACCTGGAGGCCATTGGCATACCTATCACTGGCCTTGAAGGAGTCTTGGCATAAAGTTTACAAATTTCACATCTGTTTACAATCTGGTCAAGATCTGCTTCATACTCTGCTTTCCATATTCCAGCGTCCTTCAAAAGTGATGCCAATCTTTTCTGTGGAGGATGAGCAAATTGTCGGTGCAGTTTCACAAGAGTTTTGCGCCTCTCTTGTGTGTTCAAATTCTCAAGGACAATTGAATAAACCTTTTCCACTGGAACTTCCACTGTTTTATCTATTGGAATGCAGTAATGGCCTGATGTTGTTAAGTTCAGTGCTACTTCCGTTCCCATAATGGTCGCTGTATCATTTTCAAGATCCATCTTTATTGCTGCTTTCTTCATTGCAGTACGCGAGAGTAGTAGAGGAATATCTGAATCTACAACATCAGTGGTTATGGCCACTGCCTTTCCAGCAACTACAGCAGGTATACGAAACTCACCTTTTGATTTTAGGCATGTTCCCCCTCCAAATTTAAACACTCTCTGACCTTCTGATTGTAACACTTTCTCTCTGTCTGTATTGTCCAAAGACTCTAAGTAATTGTCCATCCAACTTCTTCCACATACTGTACTGCTACAAGCACTGTCGAGGACTGCACAGTTTCGAGCATCAATCCCTAGTCGTCTGATCTCATCTGTATCATACCCAGTAAAAAGGACAGCGTGGTTTTCTACTGCATTGACTTTCTTCATATTTTCCCAGCTATCTGGGCATGCAGGCAACAAATGACGAAAAGACCCACATGATTTGCATGTCAGTGGTCTACCATCTGGTCCTGTGGGATTAATGTTCTTTGTCAATCCCTTCTTTCGATTATCAGTGGCAAACTCCCCTCTAAGATTCTCTCTTAGTTTTCCCCGCTTCCAATTTCCCCCTCTTTCACCACCGTAATTACCATGATAGCTGCTCCGTTTTGTATATCCCGCTGCAAGCAGGGCCTCTTCATTTGCCGCCAAAAAAGCTGGTTCTAACTTGATACTTGTCTGGATACTTGACGATTCGGTATCATTGCCCTTAAATTTCTTCAGCGACTTCTTGGCTTCCTCGTAAAGTGTTGTCTTATTATCATAGTTCATGCCTGTAAGGACTAACAACTTCTCTTCATTTGAAATATTAGCCTTCCTCAGCAGCTTGAAAGCCAGTATCTCACTAGGCAATGTCATTTTCTTCTTCTCTATCTTTCTATATTTGGAGTCAAACATAGCCACATATTCAGTTATTGATTGTCCTTCTAACCTTTTAAAATCTTCAAAATCCTCAAATTTTTCCAGGCTATCAGTAAGATCATCCTTAGCAAGATGCTGGTCCAAGAAGCGAATAAGAACATTCAAACCACCATAACCCTTTAACTCGTCCAATGAAAGTTGATCAAATACTTTTTCGCGAATTTGTGATTCATCATTTTCAGGAAGTGTCAATGCAACAGCAATACCTTGTTTTTCTTTGCTTAAGTCAGTAATTTCTTTCCATGCCAAAAGTTCCTGCTTAAATCTCTCATAGTTTTTCCCTTTTCCCAAAACGGGAGGATTAATCCTGGTTGTCATGCTGAATGCCAGGCTTGGAAGCAAAATTCGCTGTTAAAAATCCGTTGAAATTTTTAAACACTGATTTCCACCGAGGATATCTCAATACGCCTCTGCTACCACTTGTTAACACTTACACTAAATATAATACGCCAACACCACTGCATAATTTACACTTTATTATGACTGCACAATTATCATTCCACAGATCATAATACTCATGATGTTACTAAGCAAAAAACACGACGTCATGACGTCACAATGACGTCACTAAAAGTTGTTTCTAAAAGAAGAGTATTCTAACTTAAACAAGAGTTGTAGAACATGAAATTAACAGATCCCGTAAACTCATGCGAATGAAAATATCAAAAAACACACAAAACGAATTAATCCAGTACTTTCAATTATTTATGGCAAATAAGTCATTGATGTGTAAATTAAAATGATATAAAGTTTATAGATTTCATATACGAGGGTTGTCCAAAAAATTCGTGCACTGCAGTTATTGTCGTGAGAGTCATTGATAGAACAACATGAATTGTATATCACTTGAAGGGGAAATCTGTCCAATTTTTGTCGTGCGCCGGTATTACGTTACTAATGTAACTTAATGATTATTCTTTTACACGACACACCGGCTACTCGGCTTTTTCTTTTGTTTTCTTATTTGAGACAGATTTTCCCTTCAAATGATATATAATTAATGTGTTTTTATTAATAACTCTCACGACAATAACTGCAGTGCACGAACGTTTTGGACAACCCTCGTATATTGCATAATAATCAAGTATAATGAAATATTTATATAACCGCCAACGATCAAACGGTTTGTCAGTTGTAACTGGTTTTTAGAAAAAAGTATTTTTAGATTACACAGTTGGGTAAATAACGTTTTGTTGTTGTTGTTGTTTTCGGATTCTAAGTGTCTTTGTGTGGCGGCCGTAAAATGTCTCCCCGAACATGCAATCAATGTTGTTATATTTTCATCCTCAAGGGATTGTTCGGCGTTAAGTGTTGGTGTAACCCTCCGAGTCCAGCGTGCAAAGACTAATGGCTTATTTTTATTTCCACTTCATTATGATAATTTTCATATCCTAAATTTTCTTTAATCTTACCCTTTTGCAGGCTCTTAGTTCACTGTTTTCTTTTATTTCCTTGTCGGTTACTATAATTTTCTTTTTAAGAATCATTTAATTTATTAGCCGGTTCGTGCTCTGCCTTGTGCCCTGTCCTGTTTTTATTTGGGGGTCCTCCTGCGCTCCTTACTACTGGTTATTGTTGCTGGGTCGTATAGGGGTTACGTTCCTTAAAAGCCTTTTTTCGTCGATATTGTGTATCATATTTTTGGTATTTCTGCCGTTGTTAATTTAGTATCAGCACGTCTTTATAAACTTCCTATAACTATTTTGCTTCATTAAACTTCAATTTCTTTAGTAATTCTTTTAAAATCTTAAATGACATTCAGAATGATTAAAAATGATAAATAAACTTTGTTTCAATCCAAACCGACATTCATAATCTAAATTATCATTATTAAGTATTATATATCACTTTCAAAAGCAAATCATTACGTTATATCAAAAAATATAACAGACAAATGACAATTGAGATACAAAAAAATGTACATGTAATGCATCCATGAAATTATGCAATAATTGGTGGAAGAGTAATTGACTCTAGTGATTCAGCACTTTCTGATAGTTAAAATATTTCAACAGCCAAAGCTTTAGTCTGGTGTTCATTTTGTTTTGGGTCGGAATATCGCTTTTATGTCGAACAGGGGAGGAGATCTTGCTCATACATACATAAGTACAGTTTGTAGGTCTTACTCTACTTAAGAGACCTGCAGAGCTGTTTGCAATTACAATTTTGAATTTGCACAAATTATTACTGCCATTATTAAATCATTAAACAGGTACTTCTAGCATTTCTTCATGAATATAGAAATACGAAATAATTTTGCAAGTTAAAGCAGATCCACCTCGGCAAAATGTCTTTTTGAACAGAAAACATTTATAGAAAAAACATCAAGAAATATTGTTCTAAACAATATATATTTTATTTCTTTTTGAATGTTATTATTAAATACCTTGAACAAACATCACATCAGTTTCATAGCATACGTTAAATACTGGAGTATGTTGATGTTGATGTCTGGCCTCTTAGTATAAAAGAAAAGTCATGTTTACTATTTAAAGTATCATGTTTAAAAAGACACGTACGCATACAAAAACAATTTTGTAAATTTTTTACAAATAATACATTCATTCACTTTATGTCTTTTTTCAATAACATACACGTATATACCATATAGTGGTCGTATAATGCATACGTTATACGACATACTCTCGATCAGCAATTTATGAAAAACATTCAATCAGTATGGATAATAGTATCCATATATTGAACAGACCTCGGCCTGTATGTTGTACGAATGTTGACATTGCAATTTTCATGTACAACATTGCTTGTTCCTCACGTTTTCATTTATACAAATCATAGTGAAAAAAAAAACATAAAGTGCGTAATCATATTTCTAGTAAGTCAATAATACGTCTTAAAATGAAATGAAACATCAAATTACAATAATTCTGGGGCATTTGTACACATTTGCGATGTAAATCAATGAAACAAAACAAGTCAAATACATATGGATAAAAATTACTAAGACGAGATCTAAGTTGTCTAAAAGGATTCTCAGGACGTTAGCCACATTAACACAAAGACATACAGACAGAATGGAAACCAATTATTGACTTTATTCAAACATGATATGATTACACAACATGTTTATTGGACAAAAAATGGGATTCATTGAGATCGTGTTTGAGAGAACTGCATTCAAGCAAGGCCTAATATTTTTTCTTCTATTCTTAACGCTGACTTCCTTTAGAATGTTTTTGCAAAAATTTAACAGTTGGCTTTCTTCCTATATGTCTGTATGTTACAGTAGCAAAACGGAAGTTTACTACTGACTTTAGAAAAAAAAATATATCCTGGTTTCAACAACGATAATACAATTTCTCCTTAAAAGACATTCAAAAATATCAGATACTTTATCTTAAAGGGACTCCACTAAATTTTTTTGACATGATGGGACTGAAAATATTTTATCCAGATAAATGTACCATTTGATGTAGGTTTAGACTACTAATCTCTGTGCAAAATTTCAAATCATTCGCGCGCTTCGTTTTTCCAGAATAATTATTCAAATTGTAAAAAAATGACCCAAAATGAAAAGCGTTTAAATACTTTTAGCTGAAATCGGGCTAAGAAAGGCATAAAAATGCGATTTTGAATTTATTTCAAAGTATATTTCTCAACGGTATTTGTATATATTTCTGTTTAGAGTTCCCCAGTTCATTTATGTAAGAAATTCAAATCTTATGTTTTTAGGCTTTTAAACCGCAGTGGTGTCCCTTTAACATCGCAAAATTACTAACATATGAACAACAATCTCTCAAAAACTTATCGACTCAGTAAAATGTTAACATTATCAAATGTAGTTTAAAGGCTTACATGAAAAATATCTCTGTCAGTGTATTTTGATAAGTCATTATTGAAATTATAAACGTAGCGAAGAGTCGTGTCACATTATTATGATTATTATTATTATCATTTTTTATATAGATTAATGTATATGATTAATAATCAACAAATTATAGCATATCTTTAAGTGTATATTTCAAAAACGTAAGTGATAAATAGGAGGCATGTAGATTAAAGGTGAAAGAAAAAAACCATATAAACCATGTTGCACCGGATCTCGCTGAATTAATAAATTCGATCCGAAAGTATAGTTACAAAACAAAGTACAAATGTTTGTTCTATTACGCCGCCACACCACAACAAACATTTTAGAGTAACCAAACTACTGCAATTCACCCACTGAAAATATAGATTTGGCGATTTGCAAAAAAATCATACTAAATAAGTTTGCCATTGAAAGGCAGGACAGTGTTTTACTTCAATTTATGATCATAAATTCATTTCATAAATTAGCATAAGAATTAAGCTGTACATTGCTCAATAGTTCTAAAACGCAGTCTTAAACAACTTTATATTGCTGCATCATTGCTTTCTCATTGTAAATCGTGCATGTCTTTGCCATGTTATTTGCTTCTTCCGAATATGCTGCAAAAGACGCTCCGTCCATCTCCGGTGACAATTTGTTCCCCTCCGTCAGGCGATGACGTTCCCCTCCAATATTTGCATTACATTCTGGACATTTTCCTTGTTCCACAGCCCCACCACATTCACCGATAGCATAAATATGATCTTAAATATATACATTTGTATAAGCAGCTGTTTAATAACGAATTGCAAACGATAAGTGCGGACGTTTATCGATTAACTTGTTTTCGTAGTTTAATATGCAAATTGAAAGAACTTTTATCCTTCATAAAGCTATATCATCAATATCATTGTTGATGATTATTAAATTTTAAATGTTCGTTTTTACGCCGATTTCAACACATTTAGTCATCTCAGCGGTCGGTATTTCTAACAGGCTTCCCTGGAAATCTTACCAGTAATTACAAATTACTCAACAAATGTCTACCTGCTTATCTGACATGAAATGATTGAATTCTGACTAAAGACCATTAGAATCAATTTTCACGGAAAAGTTTCGCCTAACCACAGGGTCGAACCAGCGATTCTTGGAATACCAATCCGGTGCACCCACTAGTGAGTTTAACGTGCGAACAATACACGTTTGATATTTCATTGAAATATTTCAACATTTCATTTGATTACTATTTTTGAACTTACTGTTTTGACACTTAAACCTGTGTCCCTTCGATAGTCCCATTGCTCGAACAATTTCCAATCGTTCTTCTTCACTTGCAAATTCAGTGAAGTCTTTCAAGTTGTCTAATTCCTGTTTAACTTGACATGCGTTCTCATCTTCTATCTTTAAGGTTCTTCCAATATCTTCTCTATCCTTGAAATCTGTTCTGATGCGACTTCAGATTTTCCGACCACCTTTTTTGCTTCTTTGATTGTCAATACTCTGACGTAATCATTCCCTCTTCGGAGCTCGTTCTTGTAATCATCAATCTCTTGCTTGTATGAGGCGCACCACAAACTGCTTTGCATTGGTGACCGCAAAGTAATGCGACTGTGCATGGCATCTGGCAAACAAATTCGTTTGGATCTAAATAGCATTTTACATTCTGTTCGTGTCCACACGCTTGTGTGATCTTTGCAACAAGGAATTGGCAAGGTCTACACTCTTTATAACATTCGTCGGGGCACTTGCGGATATCACAAAAAACTCTTTGGCATGGCTTTCTGCACCGATATAAAACATGATGTGTATCTGAAACATGACAAAATTGTTGACACACGTGCCCACATAGCAGTCTTGAGTCACATCGTTTTGAACATCCACCATTAGGATCCTTTCGAAAGTCTTTTCCTTCTATTACGTCGCCTGTTGGGTGGTTTTTGGCAGTACAATTTCAGTGAATCTCCAAATTTCTTTTGTATTTTCATGTCGTCGATAATTGTTTTCCATAGGATAGAGTTTTCGGAAAATTGAATAAAATTACCAATAAGATACATACCAATCATGGCTCTTGACAATGCAAAACATATGCGAGTTTTTGTTTTCAGAAAACCTATTCTGTTTCCTTGATTACTTCGCACGAGGGAAAGTATTACAATATCATTTTCCTCTCCTTGATAATTGTCAACAACTGTTACCCTTACTCCTTCAAACTCTTCAAAAGGCACAACGTTACGTATACACATTAACTGTCCTGTATAAGTTGTCAAAACTGTAATTTGTTCCTTTCTGTACTCTTGTAGAAGGAGGTATCGACAAAGGCCAACGACAAATAATGCTTCGTGTAGATTTGAATAACTCTTCATTTCGCTATTATTTTCCTCCAGATGATTGTGTTGTATAAAAAAGAGATTGGTAGAGACACCCTCCACGTTTGGGTAGTTCTTGATATTGTCATTGTCTACAAGCTCTGGATAAATGTGTCTCAGTATTCCTGCAATTTCAGGTCGTATTCTGTGTTGTAGTGTTAAGCTATTGAATTTGATTTCATTTTCGATCATTCTTTCAAATAACGATATATTCAAATTATACCGTACGGCCAATCTATGAACAGTTGGATTTGGTCGAAGCTGTTTATGGTCTCCTATCAAAATTAAATATTGACAGCTTTTACTTAACGTTGTTTTAATATGTGCTTTTCGGCCCTATTTCTCTCAACACCGATTGATATTTTGCAGCACCAGATGTTGTCATCCCAATGACAGCTGCATTCTACATTATTTCCATATCTTCTTTCTGTAAACATTCACGATATTGTTCAGATACTGACTCATATATAGCCATCTCATTTCAATTTTGCTGTAGATATCCCTACAAATGTCACTTAGCCACATCCTATACAATCGCCATCTATCATTTTGACTAAGATGCCATACACTTGAGATACGGTTTGACTCTTCGTGGCTCATTATATCTGGGGAGGTTATTAACTCATGTATTTTACTTTTCATAAGTGTTTTAAAATCATTTTCAGCTGCAAGTTTTCGCATGTCTTCCTTTCTCCCCGCCTTATTTGGATCAACAGTATCTTGAACAAAATATGCTATCGACAAATATCGGATCTCCTTCGTGTACGCATTTCCTTCGTGTACGCATTTCCTTTTACCACATTGCCTTCTTTCTGACAGGTTATCATCCACTGAAACAAATACCTGTTTTGACCGCCATGCACGTGTATCATTCTGTAACTTCCTTCTGACATCAACTTCTATGGATATTATTCTAAGCCATTCTACAATCTTTGATGTTGTTTGTCCGTATACTTTTCTGCTATGTTGGCCAAATGTTAGATGATTATAAAAACGACTTTCCATTACATTAAATAGAACGCGTTCGTGAATAATTTCATATTGATATAATTCAAGCGATTTGGAATAATAGGACACATCTTTTGAGAGATCATCAAGTTTTGATTTTGTCAGTAATCGCTCACTCTTGATCTTGGCTAGTGGGGTACTATTGTGTAAAAAGCACTGACGAAAGTTCCTTAGATTATAGCGATAAAGAACTTCGCTGTTGCTCCTTCCTCCAACTCGTAAAATATCGCCTTCAAAAAACGAATGAACGCCTTCAAGAAACTGATCCAAGGCATGATTAGTGTAACACACGATTAACATTTGACTGATATTTTCTTGTTCGTCTGGTAATTCCGAAATTTGCCATTGACTTCTATTGAGCAATAGTGCCCGAGATATTTGAAGGCCTATATAAGTCTTCCCTGTTCCTGGTGGACCTTGTATGAGAGAAAACTCCTTAGTCAAAGCATTCTTTACAGCCTCGTACTGGGATTCGTCAAAATGAAGAGTCTCCTTATTAGGCCAACTATCATTGTCAAAAATATTCACACACTTTGCATTATCAGATGATGTGCTAAAAACCGGTGAAGGTACCGGCATGTCATAATTTTCTTCATAGTCTTGCGGCTCTTTTCTCGTTACATCAATATCGGGCAATCTTCGTTCTGCAACAATGTTGATTCCTTGCTCCATTAAAGGCCGAAGCTCATATGAAGACTCGGTCGTGAGATAGGCCGGTTTGTCCACATTGTTTTCACAATGCACTTTATATTTTTCAAATGATATATCGCCTTCTTTTATTTTCTGGAGCCCAGTTAGAACATGTTTATAGGATTCAAAATACGCTGGTGATTCTGCGATCTTGAATACTTTATGCAGCATGTCGATGGTTTTCCTTCAGATTAAAAAAAAAAGACAAAATAGTGTTTTTTTTTTCAGTTATTAAAAGATTATTTCTTACATTTGAAATAAATTGAAAGATTAAATAGAAAACTAGTATCTTGTAGGCCTACATTAAGTTCTATTAAATTAGTCGACTTGTTGAGAAACGATGTTTTGGATATCGACATGTTCCATCAAGGGGTATTTTACAAATGAACGTTAGGGTTAGTTGAAATCGTGAATTTATGAAGTTTAAATCTTGAGTTCATGAAGTTGAAATCGTGAATTCCGTATGTTCATAAAGTTGATTTTGTGAATTCGTGAAGATGAATCCGAGAATTGAAAAAATTGAAATGTAACCACGGGTCTTTCGTAGTAGTTGCATAAGCAAATCATTTCCCTAAATTTTACCATTTTTTCATTCTCTAAATGTCTAAAGGTAAAAAGGTAACGGTCGCATCTGAAGGTCAGTTGTTAGACAATTTCGTGTCTGCTCTATAAATAAATTTACCCCTTTAAGGGTTCAGTTCAATCTTGGCTCAAATGTTTAAATCAACAAAATGATGTAGTACATGCCATCACTGTGCTGCCTCAAGGCCAAGGACACTCTTGAAGGTCTCATATCAGACAATTTCATGTCAAACCCTAACCCTGGTTAACCTGAATAAATATCTATCTATCTATCTATCTGGTAAGAGTTTCTTCATTTGGCTTAAATATTCACACCAGCAAGGTGATGTGCAGAACCTGTGCTATCGGCTGTGCCCTCATTCGTATTGTTATCTTTAGAAGTCAAATGTCAGACAATATTGTGTCCGCAATATAAATTCTTTACTCCATGTAGGACTTCCTTTAAACCGGGCTTAAAAGTGATAAATGCACTGACATCAAATCAAGTGTCACAGAGACATGGTGTTGGTCACTCAAGTGACAGCTTTAGTTAGTCAAAATTAACTGATTACTAGTATATGAATGCTTTGCATATTTTTAGAACATTAAAATGTTAAATGTTTAATGTGTTATTAACGTATTCATGTGAATTTATCTGTCTAAAAGAGTTCTAGCTTGAAACAGTTATATAGAATGTTTTATCTTCACACTTTAATTTGTCTGATACTATTATTTGTACTGTTTTCTTATCATCTTACCTTTACACCATTTATATGATACACTTTACTTGGTTTGGAATATGCTAATAGGAACAAATACTTGCTTCAGATTGTTTCAATTACTGTTTGTTTGTGCAATAGTATAACATAATTATAAACTGTTTAAAGGATAAGTTATGCATCACTCTGATAAAATTAGTTAAATAAATGTATGTTAAACATATGAACATATCAAATAAGAAAAATAAACTGGATATTGTTAGGAAGATTATACTAAAGTTATTTTGATGTTGTGGTCCTACTGCCCCTATTTGTCTTTCTACTTTGCATGTCTATAAAAAAATCATTTCATACTTTCATGCAATTGTGTCATTAATGGCATATTATAAAAGGCTGCTCAAAGTTGTTAGAATAAAAGAATAAATTAACTCTTACTGTACAAGTATATAGGGTATTTTTGCATGCTTAGTTTGTTTGTAATTTCAATATTTAGTGTTTTATCTTTTATTATATAATGGATTTCTTCAGTTATTATTCCCCAACTAAACAAGTGGGGAGCATAGGTTGCATGATAGGATGGTTTGTCTGTACATTTGTCTGAACGTATACGTACATATTTATTCTTGTTCGAGCAATAACTTGAAACAGAATTAAGTCAAACTGTGGTTGGTTTAGGTCAGAAGATGACATTTTTAAATCTTGATGTCAAAGGTAAAGGCACAAAAATACCCCGTATGAAACTTTTGACTTATGTCATCTTCGTTACTATAAATAACTTATATCTTTCTATTTTTACGGCAACATAAGATAATTTGGGTTTAGCTTGGTCTCGGCAGCTTTCAGTATTTCGAAATACATATTCAAATATGCATTCCTTTATTCTTTTTTTATTTTACCTAGACCACTATATTTTAAGAAAGACAAGCAGTACTTTAGAACCAGAAAATGCATAAAAATGAGAATTAGTGCATAAAACACATTTTCTTCAATCGTATTTAATCATAAACACTGAAAACATATGCAAGCATGCATAAATGTTGAACATCAAGTGTGGCAAAATATTATGATCAGAAAATATTAATTTAAGTTAAAATTTACGTAACAAAATATACCTTAATTTAAAAAAAATGATTTATATCACTTCCATTGCTTTAAATAACTAATTTATTTCTTTTTTATGTCGACTTAAGAGAATATATACGGAAGCTTATCAGGGCCTACAGTTGATGAGTTGTTTTGCGCTAAGTCGACTTATTTTTATTCGCATTGATAAGATGTTTTTGCATGTCTCAATAAAATTTACTGACAAAGATGAGAAGTGTTTATGCATTGCAAATTAACTTTTCTCGGTATGTTTGAAGCATTTGTCTCTTCGACAAAAATCGTGACGAAACTTCGTGATATCACGACTTTGCTGAAATATTAAGTAAGACGCAAAGGCGCTAGTCGCATTGACAAATAGCTCACGTATGATCACGTAATTCAACAAAAGTTTTTTGCTTGATTAAAAAACTTCTACGTATTACGTATTAATCATAACGTCTTCGTACTACGTATTAATCATAACGTCTTCATGGAATATTTTTTACGGAAGCGTATCAGGGCCTACAGTCGTTAAGATGTTTTGCGCCAAGTCAACATATTTTTATTCGCATTGATAAGATGTTTTTGCATTTCTCAATAAAATTTACTAACAAATATGAGAAGCTTTTAGGCATTGCAACTGAATTTTTCTCGATTTGCTTGAAGTTTTTGTCTCTTCGACAAAAATCCTGTCGACACTTCTTGATTTCACGACTTTGCTGAAATATTTAGTAAGACGCAAAGACGTTACTCGCATTGACAAGTAGCTCACGTAATTTACAAAGTTTTTTTGCAATGATTAAAAACTTCTACGTATTACGTATAAATCAAAACGTCTTCACGGAATGTTTTATGTATTACGTATTAATTATTACATCTTCATGGAATGTATTTGGTCAAAACGAGAAGAAACAAGTTGACATGACGTGAAGCTTTTAGATAAGTGGAGGCCCTGATAAGCTTCCGTAATTTTTAGGTCAAAACGAGAAGAAACAAGTTGACATGACGTGAAACTTTTAGATAAGTGGAGGCCCTGATAAGCTTCCGTAAGTATATTTAAATATTTAGGCTAACTTTCAGTAATTCGATACACATAACTGTAAGTCTTTTTATTTTAACCCTACCAACCGTAACATTATAAATTAAACAAAAATACTTAAAAACAATGATAAATACATGAAATTAGAGAATAATTGCATGAAATCACATATAAAATAAAATTTAAAAAAGCAAAGAAATTAATAAGTAACATATTCCGGCGAATTCTGTTTTTTTTTTTTTTTTTTTTTTTTTTTTTTTTGTTGTTGTTGTTGTTGTTCCGCCTATTTTGTGGTGAAATTATCCCACCAGCTTTGACCCAGTATAAAACTTGCAGAATATACGATTTCTTGCATTTTTTATTATAACAACTTAAAACGCACTTAGTTTTTATGAAAAACAAAACAATATTAGAATTTTAGTAGCTACTTGGAATATGTTTGTTAGTATTAGACAAATGTGCAATAAATAGGCATTTTTCTTTGATATTTTGAAAATTTTAAAACGAAACCCTGTAAAGCTCTTTATTTCATTGTTATTTAATTTTAACTTGATTGATTCTGAAATGTTTGTGCTTATTTATATCGTCAACGGCATAATCTTTGCTGTAAAATGGACCATTAAAAGATATACCCAGTATACCCGTTCTGCATAAAATCGGCGGTCATCTGGACGCTATCTTGGATTCTAAAGTGTTGTGAAAAGATTTGGATTTTTGTAAAGGATAGACTATATACTTCCTCTGGTGTAAGTTTCAGATTTGGACAAAATTTTTTATTAAATGGCCCTCAGCTCTTAGGCTTTTTTGGTACAGTCTAATTGCTACCTCTTTAAACCATGCCCACTTAAACGGCTTTGATCAAATGATCATTCCCAGAAAATGACTTTGGCGTTTTCTGTTAAATATGCAAACATATTTACAGAAAATAAGAAATGTTAAATCGATAATATCGTTTTCCGAAAATGTTCAATTTACGTAACAGCATTAATATTAATCTAAATCAATATCAAACAATTAAATATCGATTGTAACAGGACATGAAATGCATCTATTATTTATTTTCTGAACACTTACTGTATAAATGACAGCGGTTCAATATGATAGCAAATACAAAATTCTATTCAAGTATTCATACGTTTTAATAGAAAGTCGATCGGTTTGCACAGAACGAATAGACGCATTTTAAATGTTAAATAAAAGCATTTAAGTGTTGATACAGATATAACTGTACTTATATTTTATAAATTTCACTAGTGGTTTATCGGTATATAACCATCTGATATATTACAGTAAAACATTGGAAAGCATGAATTAATGTAAAATCTTTATTAAAACCGCGAATTGTGTTTTTTATAAAACAAAATTCGGCTAGAAGCCGTCTAAAATTAGTTTGACTTCCTGTAAAATTTACAGGGAAGAACTGATTATAAAGAGAATTTTCACTGGTCATTTTAAAATTACATACTGAAATCTTGGAATCTAATTGGTCACTCTATGATAAGTAAAATAATATAAAGCATCTTTCTAAAATGGTTAACGCGTCTAATTCTTAATCAATCTAAAGGAGTTCCGGATTAGGTTTCTCAGATTTTTAAGTTCTTTGACTGTCTAGTTAAGTCTTGCAAGTATTTAAGTTATACCATCATCATCATCATCATCTTCATCACATACAATTGTGTCATCATCATCATCACCATCATCATCATCATCTTCATCACATACAATTGTGTCATCATCATCACCACTTATCATCATCATCATCATCACCACCTAACATTACGTTATCATCATGACCATCATTTTTAACTTGATAAATAGTTGCAATTATATATTTTTCATCATATACATGTATTATAAATTGTAAATATAAGTTTCTTGAGAATACATTATTCTAAAGGACAAAGGAATGCATATTGAGTAATATCATATATTATTGTTCATGATAACATAATCATAACAAGCATGTTATAGGTTATGATATTCAAATAACTTGTTCTGGTATGATTTCAGCATACTGTATATTGGCTACTCTAAGGTTTTCCCTTATATTTCAAAAGGTCATATTTATTGGTTATTTTGATGATATCTTCATTTTCAGTTTCAATATATATATTTCCATTAAAGGTCCATGTTCCTTTCACATTTGTAGTTGGGTCTTTCTTCATAAGTCTAGCATCCCTTGCTAGGTCAGATCTGAACTTTGTTAAGTCTTCATTTATATAGATAGTTTCCTTCTTGTCTCTAAGAGATTTTCTACCTTTGATGAAATGGATTCTTGTTCTATATGAGGTTATTACATAGTTTTGTTTTATTTAACTAAGCAGGATTTTTTCTTGTTGTCACCGGAAGTCTCTTTTTGTTTGAGGGTTTCAGTCAAAAACGACATTCATTATTTAAAACGAATACACGAGGGTAAAATTAATTGAAGAAAACTTTGATTACGAATAAAATTATTATATTGTTCGTGTTGGCGTCTTCAATCTTGGCTAATGTATTTAATAGGGGAATGTTAGATACGTTAATAAGGGTTGAAAAATAAACTTTTAAAAGTAAATCATTAACTTCGTCAAGAATCATTAAAAATACACAAACAAATGACAATTGAGGTGCATGAATCAATTAAAAATCAATCTTATTTGACTTATGAAATCTTTGGTCGAAGAGTAATTGACTCGAGTGCTTCAAAACTTTCTGAAAGTCAAAATATTTCAACAGCCAAAGCTAGAATCTGATGTTCTTTTTGTTCTGGGTCGGAATATCGCTTGTTTATCTTAGAGAGGAGGAGATCTTGCCCATACATACGAACAGTTTGTAGGACTCACCCAAATAAAGATTTCTGCATAACTGTTTGCAATCGCATCTCTGAATTTGCACAAGTAATTACTGTCATTATTAAATCATTAAACAGGCACTGCTTACATTTCTTCATAAATACAAAAATACGAAATGATTTTTGCAAGTAAAAGCGGATTTACTTCGGACAAATATCTTTTTAAGGATACTTCTTGTCTAAACAAAACAGATAATTTGTATAACAATCAGGAAAGTTTGTTCTTGAAATTAAATTTCGTATCTACAAACATCACGACAATTATCAAAATTGTAAGATAAACACAACATACGTTTATTGGCGACGCCGGTGAGCGGCGTCGTCTATTATGGAACGCTTTTTATTTTTGCCTATGGAAGGAGCTGTTATTATTAGCAGTTAATTTCATGTTGTGTTAATTAGTTTTATTTTGATTCGTAAAACTCAAGTAAACAAATGTGTTGTTATATTTTATATTTAATAACTTTATGTAAAAAGCATGTTGCATTGTGATATTATTTTCACGAAATTGCAGGTTAAGTTTAACAGCTTGTCCCTTAGTTTTAATGACAATACTAAAACCCCG